>NW_007727419.1:0-105289 GCF_000696425.1 Galeopterus variegatus | reverse complement strand
CCTCGCTCAGCCAGTGAGCGGGAACCGGTCTGTATGTGGGATCCGAACCCTCGGCGGGAGCGCCACCGCACTTCCCAAACGGCGCACTGTAGCAGTGCGCCACCGGGCCGGCCCCACCCCCAAACTTCTTGAAATGACTTGCACACTTGCATCTTGGACCTTCTAATACCTTGCCCCTTCTCTTGTAATATGACCCCATCCCTCTATTGAAACTTCTCTTCAAAGTCCTTAGAAATATCCAAGTTGCCAACCCAGTGGATCCAATTTGATTCCCCAATCTAGAGCTCTTCGCTTGCCTTCTTTTCCCCAAAGCTTCTCCTCTGTGGTGCTCATGAACTCTTCAGGCTATCCAGAAGAGGTTATATCTAACCTCTCCTTTCTTCCTCCTTCACTTACTGAAAAGTAAGTTTCCTCTGAACCTCTTTGAACTCTTCTCTTTCACTGCATTATTTCCTTTGTCAATGTTATCTCTGGGTTTCAAGAAAATCCTCCATGTGGGCAGTCTCCACATCTCCATACAGGTCCTCACCTTCAGAACTAGGTTTCATAACTAACTGGACAGACCAACCTGCATGCTCAGATGCACCTCAAGTACATTATGTCTGAAATAAAACTCTTGGCATTCTCTCATGAGCCTATTTTTTTAAGGACCTGGTAGTAGAGCTCTGATTTGCTTTGGGGGCCAAATATACAGCAAGTGTCTCAGGTTTGCTGCCAAATTCCTTCACCTAAGGTAGTATATTGATAAGTCATCAACAGTCTCAGGCCCTGGAGGAATCAAGCCCTCCGTTTCTGGGAAGGACATCTTGCATATGCAAGGTCAGTTTGGAAGCTGCATGGAGTTTCTGAGTGGGAAATTTCCAATTTCCATTAATGCCACCAGCTTCCTTCCAGCGACTCAGATTTAAAAAGCTTGTTGTTATTGCTATTTTTACCATCTCTCTTACCCCATACCAGTTGGTTTCCTCTCCCTGCCTTTTCCAGCTCAGCTGCCTGAACTCTTCTTTTCACTTTTGCTTCCCTAGTCTGCTCCCTTTTCAATTCTTGCTTAGTTATGTGCAGCTTGCTCTTAAAAAGTCTTCCTGCCTCTGTTCTCTCCTATGTCCAGTCTATCACATGCTCAGTCCCCAATTCATCCTCTTGAATAACATTTCTAACTTTTCAGTAACCTGCTCAAAACCTTCAGTGATTCTCCATTAACTACGGAATAAAGTTTGAACTTGATGGTCTGATGTTCTAAACCTTCCCTATCTGTGTAAAGTCTTTCACCTCCTTGGTTAGGTTTATTCCTAAGTATTTTATTCTTTTTGGTGCTATTAAAAATGATATTATTTTCTTAATTTTCTTTTCAGACAGTTAATTGTTGGTGTATGGAAGTGCAACTGATTTTTGTATGTTGATTTTGTTATCCTGTAATTTTACTGAATTTATCGGTTCTGACAGTTTCATTTGTGTAGAATCTTTAGTATTTTCTACATACAAGATGATGTCATCTGCAAACATAAATAATTTTATTTCTTTATTTCAATTTTGATGCCTTTTTTTATCTTGCCTGATTTCTCTGGGTAGGACTTCTAGTACTACGTTGAATAGAAGTGGTAACATTGATGAAAGAAATTAAAGAAGATACAAATAAATGGAAAGACATTCTGCATTCATGGATTAGTATTGTTAAAATGTTGCCAGAGACCAGCTCCGCAGGATTCACTGGATCTGAATAGGTGGCGTGGATTCGGTGAAAAAAGAAAGACATGGACCACAGATGTCTAGTGCAAGTGTGGACCACAACCAAATGAATCTTGCTTTATTTGTACTTTTTACTTAATATTTTACATAATGGTTTATCTTTTAATCAAAGCATTTCTTATTTCATTTCTATTGAAAAAGAAAGGTCAAAATGTTCTAAAGCACTCTTGCTTTGATGAAAACACCCACTCATGCATCAGTAGTTTACCCCAAAGTCTGTGGCTTGTGGCCAGGAAACTATACAATAGCAACATGCTTGGCTTTAAAACGTCAGACTTTTGGTCTGAATCATAAACTTTAACCTTCTTAGCTTACAATTTAACCCTTTTTTAATCTTACTTATACTTACTACATTTAATTTTAATAACATTGATTAGTTATGGTTAACAATTTAATATTGCTAATACTCTATATTGATCATTTTAATTTATAATCAAAATTACAATGTTTATAATATGAATATTATAATAAACTTTAACTATAAATCTTATTAAATTTCTATGTTATTATTACAAATTTTGTGTTACAAACTGATTTAAACAAAACCTATTAATATCAAAATTTGTTTGTGTTTTGCTACTATCTAACTTATTTATCTTATAATGAAACCTTTTATTTTCCTGCCAATAAACTCCGGGAACAGCACAAGGGACAAAGTGAGAAGTTAAATAACCCCTCCTAAGTTTGTTAAAATACACTGCATCATTCCAATCCCAGAATGATAAGTTCTTGGTGAGTCAAGTGAAGCAGTGGGAACAAAGAAATCAGTAACTGGTTGTGATCAATTAATTGTAAATACCACTGCACTCAGACCCACCATCTCACTAGGAGATGTGGATAGAATTTTTAACATAATAACTTCATTCCACATGCACAAAAGCATGATTACAATGATAGAGCTAGTTATTCTAAAATTATGGGTCAATGCACACACCACTGACAGGAAAGATCAATGACAAAATTAAATCAAGCCAACCCATACTGGGAACATACATCAAAAACACCTCTAGTACTGACAATGCCTTTTAAATAAACCAATTAATTTTAATATATTATTAACATGCTCTTTGAGAAACTCCAGGGCCCTTGGAATCTCCCAAAGCCATACTAAGCCAAAAGGTTAGGCCTTCTAATTCTGGGAAGCCTTGTCAAGTAACCAAAGGTGAACAAACAGGAAATTCCATGGAGCTGTGCCACACACATGGGACCCCTTGCAGCCTACTGAACAAGGGATGTCACTCCTCAGGCTCCCATGCCATTCCCTATAGCAGGATGGCTCTCAACAAAATGTCCATACTATTCAAAGCAATGTACAGAGTCAATGCAATCCCTATTAAAATACTGGAGATGTTTTTTACAGAAATAGAAAAAAACAATCCTAAAATCCATATGGAAGCACAAAAGACTCTGAATAGCTAAAGCAATCTTGAACAAGATGAGCAAAGCTGGAGATATCATACTTTTTGATTTCAAAATATATTACAAAATTACAGTATGGTACTGGCATGAAAATAGACATATAGACCAATGGAACATAATAGAGAACCCAGAAATAAACCCATGCATATATACTCAGCTGATTTTCAACAAGGGTGCCAAGAATACACAATGGGGAAAGAATAGTCTCTTCGATAAATGATGTTGAGAAAAACTGGATACCAACAAGCAAAAGAATGAAATTGGACTCTTATCTTGCAACATATACAAAAATCAACTCAAAAATGGATTAAAGACTTAAACCTAAGATCTGAAACTACAAAAATCTTAGAATAAAGCATAGGGAAGAGCTTCTTGTCATTGGCCTTGGCAATGATTTCTTGGATATGACACTAAAAGCACAGGCAATTAAAGAAAAAATAGACAAGAGGGACTACATCAAACTAAAAAGCTTTTGTGCATCAAAGGAAACAATCAACAGAATGAAAAGGCGACATAAGGAATAGGAGAAAATATTTGCAAATCATATATGTAAGGGGTTAATTTCAAAAAATATAAGGAACTCCTACAAGCCACTAGCAAAACCCTGCAAATAACTTGATTAAAGAGTTGGCAAAGGGCTTAAATAGACATTCTCCAAAGAAAATGTGCAAATGGCTGACAAATATATGAAAAAGTGCTAAACATCACTAATAATCAGGGAAATGCAAATCAAAACCATAGTGAGGACACCTGTTAGGCTGTCTTTTATCCAAAAATAAATAAATAAATAAATAAAACAAAAGATAACAAGTGTTGGCTAGGTTGCGGAAAAATTGGAACTCTAGAACACTGTTAGTAATATGTAGCTGCTATGGAAAGCAGTATGGAGGTTCCACAAAAATTAAAAATAGAGCTACCATATGATCCAGCAGTACAATTTCTGAGTACATATCCAAAAAAATTGAAATCAAGATCTCAAAGAAATATCTGTACTTTCATGTTTATTGCAGCACTAGTCACAATAGCCAATATATGGAAACAACCTAAATGTCTATTGACAGATGAATGGATAAGTAAAATGTGATATATACATACAATGGAATATTATCAGCCTTAAAAAGAAGGAAATCCTACCATTTGCCACCACAAGAATGGAACTGGAAGGCATTATTCTAAGTGACATGTCAGTCACAAAAGGACGTGTACTCCATGGTTCCTCTTAAATGAGGCATCTAAAATAGTCAAATGTGGCATCTAAAACAGACAAATGTGGAATCAAGATGGTGGAATAGATGGTCCACAGCATCACTCTCTCCCACAAATCAACCAAATTTACAACTATAAAAATGTAACATCAGCCAAGACGGGGCCACTGGAGCTCAGGGGAAGAGGAGGAGAGACCTACCGAGTTCATGAAGGTGGGAGAAACTATGAAGAGAGAAAGAAAAAGCTGCTTGAAGTGTTTCCGGCTGTGGCTGCTTTAAGGCTCCAGCTGCTGAGCACATGGAGCAGGAACTGGCAGAAGCCACGGCTGTGCCCTTCAGATGGAGTTACTTGGAGGCAGCAGGGGAGAAGAGGGCCTTGGCAGCACCCAGGACAGCAAGACCACTAATAGGGTTCCCATGGACCCACACAGGAGCGAGGAGCTAGAACAGCTAAAAAAGGGAGCCATTCAGAGCCAGTGAGTCATCACAAGGGACCAGTGCAGGGCCCATCCCATGGGAAGTGTTGGCCGCACAGGCGGTGGGGGAGACGGGCCCACCAGGGGAACACTGGGGCACAGCAAGGACAGCTGATCTTCCCCCCAATCAGCACAGGACCACTCAGAGGATACCGGTCAGGAATGCAGAATTGCATGGGGTGAAGTTTGATGAAAAAACTCAAGCCCATATCAGAGATTCTACAGAACATAAATCCATCGGGTCTCTGGAGAGCTGGAAGTATCTATAAGGTCAACCATTAAACCCTGAGCTGCACAAAAAGCCTTCCCTAGGGAAACAGCAGCAAAGTAGCAATTTAAACAACCATGCAGCTCAAGTACTGGTTCCCACAGGAAGTTCCCCCATGTTAGAAGCAAAGGACAAAAAATTAGTTCTGGCCCAGGCGTACCACCAGCACCTTGGGGCCTGCCTGGGAACTGGAGGCTTGGATCTGGGGACTGGACCCCAATCCCACTTCCAGGCAAACTGCACCAGTGCTTCGGGGCCAGCCTGGGTACCTGAAGCATGGAGAAGGGGACTGGACCCCTCTCCCACAACCAGGCACACCATGCCAGCACCTTGGGGCCTGCCCAGGGACCTGAGGCAGGGAGAAGGGGACCAGACCTCTCTTCCACAACCAGGCACAACATGCCAGCACCTTGGGGCTCACCCAAGGACCTGGGGTATGGAGTTCGGGACCAGACCACCATCCCACAACCAGGCACAACATGCCAGCAACTTGGAGCCCACCCAGGGACCTGGGGCAAGGAGAAGGGGAATGGTCCTCTCTCCCACAACCAGGCACACCACACCAGTGCTTCAGGGCCCACCTGGGGACCAGAGGCATGGAGAAGGGGACCAAATACATCCCACAACCAGGCACACCGCCAGTGCCAAGGAGCATGCCAAAAACAGCACCTCCACGTGGGTGGCCCACTGCAGCCACCACAATAACCATGGCGGCTACAAAAGCGGCTAGATGCCACAGCCACCACGTAGATGGTACGCCAACCACTGGAGTGCATTCACACAAGAAGGGTCACCAGCAGAGACAAAGAAGAGACTGTCTCTTTCCACAAAACCCATTTCAGAGTGACAGAAGAAGCATCTGCTCTATGATAATATTGGGGGACCTGATCACATCTCTCAGCATTGGACAGATCATCAAAACCCATTTCAGAGTGACAGAAGAAGCATCTGCTCTATGATAATATTGGGGGACCTGATCACATCTCTCAGCATTGGACAGATCATCAAAACCCATTTCAGAGTGACAGAAGAAGCATCTGCTCTATGATAATATTGGGGGACCTGATCACATCTCTCAGCATTGGACAGATCATCAAAACCCATTTCAGAGTGACAGAAGAAGCATCTGCTCTATGATAATATTGGGGGACCTGATCACATCTCTCAGCATTGGACAGATCATATCAACATATCTCAATGTTCAACCCCCAAAATATGTATAATCGATTTTGATTCAATAAATAAAATAAATTTTTAAAAAAATAGTCAAATGTGTAGAAATACACAACAGAATGGTGGTTACCTAGAGATGAGGAAGGGGCATATGGGAAGTTGTTCAATGGGTGTAAAGTTACAGTTATACAAGATGAGCAAGTTCCAGAAATCTGCTGTACAACACAGTGCACAATAGTCAGCAGTAAGGTATTGTGCACTTAAGAATTGGTTAATAGGGTAGATCTCATGTTACATGTTCTTACCACACAAAAAAAAAAAAGAAAGAAAGAAAGAAAGAAAAAGAAAAGGGACACAAGGAAACTTCTGGAGGTTATGGGTATGTTTATTACCTTGATTGTGGTGATAGTAATAGAAGTGTACGCATATGAAGGATCTTCAAAAAGTTCATGGAAATATTTGTATTATCTTTTAATTCTATTTTTCTACAAACTTTTTGAAGTACCCTCGTATGTCCAAACTCGCCAAATTGTATACATTAATTACGTTCCGTTTTTTGTATACCAATTATACCTCAGTAGAGCTAGGGGGGGGGGGGGGGGCTTTCCTATCAGCTCCTGAGCTCCTTTTATAATTATTTTCCACTCATAAATTGCATGCTGCATCCAAACTAAACTTGGGTATGAAAGGCATCCTTCTAAATAGGCTGGGGAGAAACTAAGGGCCTCATTACCCCAGGATCTGAATTTGCTGGTGAGTTAGCAATTCTCTATCTCAGGGCAAGGGATGTGGTAGCAAAACTGAGACACATGCTATGGACTTGGCGACCAAGTCAGAACCCTCGAAAAAGTCGGAGCCCTCCTTGTAGGTCAAGCTGCCTGGGTGCAGGGTCCTCTGGGTGCCTTTATGTGGGGTCCGACGAGGCTCTCAGGGATGTGAGTGGAGCTAAAGCAGCAAGTGGTGGTCTTGCATCTTCCACTGTGGGGCAAGGAGAGATAGAGAGGCAGGGCAGCATGCAGGCCCCGAATCTTGACTTAATCATCATGTGTATCACTCTCTAAGGTGCACAGTCTGTGCAGGCAAGGCTATTTTCTCTGATTCAATGCCTGATCCCTAGCAAACAGAACAGGGCCGACATGAGCACAGTAAAAATGTTTGCTGAATGAATACATTGACATTGTCAAATTAATTATCAGCAGATTCAAATATAGAAATAAACTCCAGCAAATTGAGGTTCTTGGGTTGTGAATTTCTATTTAGTAGAGGTTCTCTATTTCAGCCCTTTGGTCCTGGAACACCACTCAGGTGAGCACCAGGTATGAAGGGGAGGCCAATGGCTTCCTCAGCCAAGAAGTCCTGAAAAATGTCTGACCAAAAAAACACGCATGTTCAGTGTAGAGAGAATATAGCCATCATCAGGAACTTTGTTTATAAATCTGAGTTTGTTCTTTTAGTATCAAGAGAAGATGAAAAAAACCTTATGGCCCATGTAGGGACAGGACAAGGAACATGCCAAGAGCCATGAGTTCTTTGGCACTTGAAATCATTCCTAAATTGTCTTCTCTTGTCAAAACAGTGTTTGTGTTTCTTTCAGAGAAGACAGTTCTGTTCTTTCATAGTTCGAGCCTCTTCTCTTTCCCAAGTCTCTTCTTCCCTGGGCCTCATGTTGGAATATCACTTTCTCATCTTGGGTGATCCCCAGACTTTCTGTCTACAATTATGCAAAAAGCAATTTCAGGGCTATTAGCATATACCCTGAACTGCAGCTTATACTCATGTATTTTTGCCTCATCAGTTAATGAGAAGAACTGTCTTACCACAGCCTTGCCAGCTTTGTGCATTATTATTTTTTATTAGTCTTTGCCACATTAAAAGACAAACCATGATGGAATTTCACTGTTGGTTCAATTTTATTTCTTTAATTATCCAAGTGACTGAGCAATTTTTCACAGTCATTTGCATTTCTGCTTTGGGGACTTACCTTTAACCTCAATGAATTAAATGTTTTTGCCTCCACCCCCAGAACTGCAAATGTATTTTTTGGTTTTCTCTGGGTGAATTCACAAGTCAAAACAGCCAGTGGTCAGACCCACAGTAGTATAACTGTGCATCAGTCTCTTCCTGTTCTCCTTGTGCAAGACGCAGCCTGGACTCAAAATTCAGCAGGAGTTTGCAGTTGGACTACCTATTCCAATAACATATTGATATATTATAAATATAAATATAAAATAATATAGTTCATATATACACACACATACATATTATACACACACACGTACATATTACATATACATATATATTCAATTTAAAGTGTGTATCAGACTTTTATAGGGAAGGGTGAAGGGCTATAGCTTTAGTAAGAGTATTTTCAAGTTGAGCCAAAATGAGAGTCTGCGAATTAAAATACATTTTTGCAGTTTCTTTATAAATCCCTGAAAATTAGCCTCTGGATCCAGCATACCAGAAAATGGGCTGATCCGTAATGGTAGCTCCTGGTGTGCTCCTGGTCTCCGTGCCCCCAGCTAGCCACTTCCGCTGTCAATGTGAGGGTAGAAGTCAGTATTTTGGTGTTTAAGTGGTGTGCTCCTATGTGTTTCTTCAAAATCCATAATTCTATATTAATGCCACTTCCTGAAGTAGTGGGTTTTCTCAGCTAAAATTTGAACAAGTGATGTGTGCTCTTTTTTCCCCTCAGATGTTTGTGTCTATTTCTGGGATTTGTACCATGGGCTTGTTCTGGGCAGAGAGGGGTCCTCAGGAAGCAGCCAGGGCTTCTAGCCTCAGGTCTGCTGGAAGACCTATCTGGGTTTCTTAAGAAGCCATGGGAACCTGTGGATTTACGAGGTGTATGTTGTGGGGGAAACACTGCTGCATTTATCAGGCTACAGAGCCAGGGCACTGGGGGTGGAGGGAAATGCAAATCTATTTTATGGTAAAGATGACTTATTCAATAAACTCAGTTTATTAAAATGCTCACAGGTTGATGTTTAATGTGTGATGTGCTATAGATCTCCTTCCTCTTGCCCACCCTGTCTGCTGCCCTCTTCTTTCCTACTCTCACCCATGTTCTCTCTCTCTCTCTTTCTCCTTCTCCCTCCTCCTATTCTCACTTGTTTCTCTCTCTCCTGCCCCTTATTTGTTCCAGAAAGCACAGGCGAGTGGCTGCCCCAGACCAAGTTCACATGCCTTTGGCCCTTGCATCCCCAACTGGCTACAGAGAACAAATACGATCCCTCTGAATTTCTGTCCCTGTACCAGTTATTGACTTGGCCTTTCCCTCCAACTTGCACACTTGACTTTTACTCGTGCTTTCTTTGTCCTCGCTCTTTAAGTGTTTCTCCAACTCACCCTATGAGCATGCCTCTGCCTACTCCACCCAAGGGTTCTGGCATCAGCCTTCCTGCTAAGGACCTCTGCCTCAAGATGTCCTTCCTCTCTCTGGCTAGTAGAACTCAATTTTACACTCTGCCATCCTGCTTTGCGCACTTCCAGCTCATTCACTGGTCCAGGTAAGAGATGCTTAAACTCGTGGTTTCTGTCCTGTGGATCCCATTCCACGTTGGCCTTTCCCTTGGCCTTCCCTGCAAGGCAAGGACGTGAGTACCCATACAACCTTTAGAAGGATGAAGTTGATGTCTATTTAGGAAACATTCACTCAACCACGCCTTCCTGGATGTTTACTACACGCTGGTGCTGTGCTAGGGGCTGGGGTCTCTCTCTGCACTGGTCGTCCTGTGCCTGGAGTTGGGGCTCACCTCCAGGGCCTGCACTTGTGGAGACAAATGTAGAGTGGAGCAGTGGAGAGGATGGCCAAGTCCTCAAAGACTCAGGGTCATTGGCTCTCCACACCTAGGCCGTCATTTCCCATTACCGTGCTCCCTGCATCCCACCAGGCCGGGTCCAGTTGCACGCATAATTGGTGCATGCTGAGTTGGTGAGTGAGTGAATCATGTCGTAAGCACGACAGTGAAGAACTGGTTTTGTCTGGCCAGTAACAGGGGAAGATTGGGGGAATCTAAGGGGATACTTGAAGCAATGTCACATCAAAGTGTTTCCTGTGATTCCCAAGGCCTGAACCAGGATTAGGGTGGCAGCGATGGAGACATAGACTTCAACTTCACCTCAGGAACCTACAGCTATTTAATGAGGACATTGGCTGGATCCTGAGATGATGAACTCCATCATGCTCAGGAGATTCAAGTGGAAGAGGCCACAGGACCTCCTAACTGTGGTTGTGGAAGGGAATTCCTATGTGGCTCAAATGATGTGTTGATTGTTAGTTGGATGCCTATTTTCTGAAAGGGACTGTCAGGCTCTGGAAAGAACAGTGAAGTTCTTTCTCCCCCCAAATTACTCTAGCAGTTTCCTTAATATAGTGGTCACTATTAGATAGAAAATGTGTACATGAATCCCATTGTGTAGACGTGGAAACCGAGGTCAGAAAAGTGCAGAGCCTTTCCCTAGTGGCATCTGGCATTGATGCCTATGGTGTGCTGGGCCCTGTGTGAGGGGCTTCCTTGCATTTTCTCATTGAGTCTCCACATCTGCCCTGGGATGAAGATATATGTATTAGGGTTTTGAACCGTCATCAAATCCTACTCACCAGCCTCCCAGTCTAGTGCTCTTCCCCTGATAACAATTCAGAGATGTGGATTCTAGGCATGTGGTCACGAAGTGCTGGAGCCTCAGAAGCTCAGGGCAGGAAGTATGTGAGAGATTTTTATAAAGAGGAGGAGGCTGATAGGGAAGGAAGCTAATGCTTTCTGAGGCTGCTGTGGGCAAGGCAGAGCTTTAGCTATAACACCTGATTTTTATATAAACAACATACATGAGAGTTAAATATTTTTACTGCCATTTTGCAAATGGTGAGCCTGTGGCTCAGAGAGGTTAAATGACTTGGTTAACATCACACAGGTAATAAGATCTGGAGCTGGAATATTCCTATTGCCATTACAACTACCACTATTACTCTTATGGCTACCCCCAGTACTAGTACTTCTACTATTGCTACCAATACTACTACTAATACCATTTGCTAATGCAATTGCTACTACTACTACTATAATCACTAATATTACTACTCTGGTTACTGGTCTTACTCCTGTGATGAGTAGTATTACATTATTATTTGCTCCTTCTCCTCCTTCTAATGGTAATATGAAGTCTTGAGTTGTCGAGTGCCTACTCTGTGTGATCCTATACTGAGCACTTTCTAGCTCTATCTTATTTAATTTTTATAAAAACTCAGTGTGCTTTCTGATATAGCCTTCATCCATAAGGTGATGGTTGGCCCCACATTGTGGGGTAAATACAGGCATCCCCAACCTACAAGAAAAGGACAGGAGGTGGAAACTGAGCAACTGGAAGCTAGTTCTCATGGGTCATAAAAAATACTCACATATTTATCTTAAGTTGGTGATTTTAAAAAACCCAATAATCTATTTCATTGGATATTTTGCTCAGATTAGTGTCTCATGAATTCAAGCCAGGTAAGGTCTCCAACAGAAGAAGAAATCACTAAGGAGATCAGCGTTTATTTTTGAGTGCTCATCCCAGGCAGGTTTTATGTCAAATGCTCTGTGGATGCTGTCTTATGCAATTCTCATGCTGCCCTGGGAGGTAGGTTCTATCACCTCCATTCTACAGATCTGGAAGCTGAGGCTCAGCAAAGGGAAGGAGTGTGTCTGAGGTCGCATCTCCAGTGGTACGTGGGCCTGGGGGTGAACCCTGTCCTTTGAGATCTGCATCTCTGGCCCCTCCCACTCCAGCATGGGGCTTCTGCAGCAGAATTAAAATGTAAATCAAAACATAATTGGCTTTGTGGGCACAGTTTAGATAAGACTTACTTTTGAAGAATGACTTTGTGTTCTAACCCAGCAGGCCCAGCTCCACGCGGCCCACTTGCACTTAATAACGGCCAGGGAGCCGGCCCATAAATATTGCAAACGATGCAGCTCAAACGAAACGCCCTATGAACCGTAATAAAACCCCCCGTGATTAATTCCAGAACGCGCTCTGTTCATATTAGACCTGCAGTGGCTTCCCTGATGAGATCAATACAGCGTGGCGGAGTGATCCTAATAGAAGTGTTATTATCTTTTAATCTTCGGGAAAATGCCAACTTCTCGAATCCGTCATTGGCCCGCCTGCTTTATTTTCTCGGTGCAACCTTGAAGGCAGTTGTTTTCCCTGAAATGAAGATACATTAGAGTCTTTTCAAGGATTTATCAATAATAGGACCTGGGCCTTCTTTGCAGGGCCCACCACTAAATGGCACATTTGTATGCAGCGAGTCAAAACTGGTCGTGGTGACCTTTGCTGTCAGCCACTATTTTCCCAGCAGACAAATGCCTCTGGAGAGTGAGTGGTAAAGACAGATATTCACAAAAGGGAGACAGGGAAGCGAGAGTGGGGAGAGAAATACACCATCAACAAATAACCGAGGGAGGGTTTTAGGAAGCCAGGCATGTCGCCTGTTTAGGACTGGGTTGGCAGAAATGGCCTTCATGGCGCGAGGGGGCAGCTGCTGGCTTTTTGGCTGCTTCTGCTGGTCTCCAGGGACTAGAGAGTAAGGGAACTGTTTGTGAGCCTCAGTGGAAAAGTGAATTGTCGCTGCCCTGTAGTGAGTGTCCAGGCAAGAAGGAAGGAAGACAGGTATCTCAGCCCTGTTCTTCCAGTGGTGCTCCATCACTGGGCCCCCAGAAGGCAGGAGAGGATGTGGGTTTGGTGTAAATGTGGCGAGCTCCTCCCCAGGAGGTGGAAGTAAGTGGGCCATGCCTGTTGGAGGTGAAAATGAACATGACGGGGAGCGGGGGTGACCTGTAAAGGGTGCCAGTTACTGTTCCTGTGTGTGTCCTACACCCTCACCTGGTGTGTTCTGCTGAGGCCAATGGAGGTGCCACACAAGGCTGAGCAAACAGCCACAAAGAAAGCCAGCAAGAGCCCGTGGGAAGAAGGATGCATCTTCAACGTCTTTCCTCTTCCTCCCCTGTTTAAAGGAGCACAGGCCTCTCTGAATGACAACCTCGGAGGAGCCTTAGGTATCATCTGGTCCCACCTTTATCTTGAGCAGAAAGGAAACTGAGGCCCACAATGGGGAAGTGACTGAGCAGTGGGTCACATAGCAGATCATCTTCAGGCCATGTTGCCAGGACTTCTGCCAAGGGCTCTGTCTACCTTAGCGCACTCCATGCTGTCATTCAGGGACCCAGGCTCCTTCTGCCTGATGGCTCTGCCATTGGCTGAGGCTTCTAAGCCCTGTACTTTATCATCTGCATCCAGCTGGCAAAGGAGCAGGGAGCTTGGAAATATGAAGAACAGAGAGTATACACGAGATCTATATATCTTTCGTTCAATTCCACGACACAGAACTCAGTCATGTGGCTCCGCCTAAGAGAAAGGTGTTGGCAAGTGTCATCTGCTAGTATGACACAGAGAGAGAACATGGAACTCATGAGCAACTGGCTTATTACTGCTTCAGTGCCCTCATCTATAAAATAGGGATACTAACAACCCCCATATTGGACAACAGCAGAGACTACAAGGACATGAAATATATGAGAGACATAAAATATATGACAAATAAGTAGATACTAAATAAGGGCTCATCCTACCCCCTGCTTTTGCCATTTTCTCCTCTGATGGGCAGGAGCCTTCGACCCAAGTCTGAATCTCCCCTCCAACCCTGTAGGGCTAGATTCCTGGTGGCTGGGCTCTGCCCTTTGGTGAGCAGATAGACAGGGTAACTTCCACACTGATCTGGAGTTGAAGGTGGCCTTGACTTGCCCAGCTCGTTGGAGGCTGTCAGCAAGACTCTCCACCTGTTCTTTGGCATTCCCTACCACCCTTGCCTCCTTCCCTTTATTGTCTCGTTATCCTGAGATGGGCCTATGATCTGAGCCCAGCAGGTAATACATGGCTTCTTAGATTCAGCCTTGCCACTCCTGGTATGTTCCAGGGGTTTCATTGAGTTGCCTGGTGTCTCATGCCTCTAAGTTAAAAGTATTAACAATATTTGGGTGTACCTTTGGCTACTTCACTTATAACCTTGTGACTTCAAGCAAGTGACTTTGCCTTCTTGAGCCTCACTTGGATTATCTAGACCCTGAAAATAGAACAACCATTAAACACACTGGCTGTTAGGAGGAGAGACCAAAGTCATGGCTATGAAATATCAGTGCACAAAGTCCAAGTCAGAGCAGGTTGGAGGAGGACTGTGTCTCAGAAAGTGGCAGCACATGCTGATATCCTTCATGTGAATATCCTTCATTCTCCCCACCCTGGAGGTCAGGGTTCTCCATGGGGGCTGATATTAGCAGCAGAATAGATAAGGTGGGGTTGGGAGACAGTACCCAGAGTCTACTTCTTTCCAGGGTGGTGCTGAAGGATGTGAGGTCCTGGCACCTTCTCTGCCCCTCCCCCAGATCTCAGCTGGATCATGTACTCCTTTGCCACTGGTCCAGACTCAAGGGATGCCACAGCAGCCCTAAGATGAGGAAATCCATGTTCTCAGCTGAGCACAGATCTTAGGGGAGCTTTTAGTTTTCCAGGATGTTACTTCTCCAGTCTAACCCTCTGCACCCTGCAGAGCTTTTAGCAGCAAGCAGATGGGCTCTGAATAAAATCATCAGAGATAAAGGTAAATAGGACAGGCAAGAAACAGTGGTGGAGTGGGGGGATCTAGATAGATTTTTGCCTTGTGATGCTGCTCTTTTCCTGTGTACCTTGGGCCACCTGTTCTTCCTTTATTGAGGTACTTTCACTTTTATGGCACCCTGAGTTTAGGAGAGCACTCTCGAAGGAGGCCTGAGCCGTGCTAATGAGAACATCAGGAACGTTTCCCATTCCCGGCCTTTTAAGCACTTTCCTGCCCTGATGCCTTGGCTCTGATGCTCAGCAGGCCAGTCATTCTCTGCTCATCCTGCCTCATTCTACCTTATTCAAGGTTCTACAGAAATGTCACACTTCTCAGCAGGGGAGACTGCTCCTTTCTCCAAACACACACGCGTATCTTCCTCTTGTCTACCTTATGGTAGGTCTTACATTTCTTGGTAGATATGTTAGTACATATATTTTTCCTTTAGCTAATCATAGCAATAATTGTAATATTAATAACAGCTAACTTTTATCAACTGATCTCTACGTGATAAGAAATTTAATGACATTATTGCAGTTAATCCTCAGAATGACCCTTTGGAGGAGGCACCATCAGAATCACCATGTAACAAATGAGGAAACTGAGTCATGCAGAGGTTAAGGAAATCGTTGAAGGCCCTCTGGCCAGTGAGTGGTGGCTCCAGGATTTACCCCAAACTCTTATGATATCCAAGTCCATGTTCTTGAGCACTGTAATTTGTCTTCAATTGACCTGTAGAGTTAAAATCTTTTAGGTTACTGATTTGGCCATAGTGCCTCAGGCAGAACATGCAGAAGAGAGAATGAAGTCAAACAGATCCAGTTGGAATCACCCTCTTGGCTTGAGGATCTTGGGTAATCTACCTGAGCTTTGTTGCTCCATTTTTTTCTTCTATAAGATATAGAGAACTGTATGTACCTCAGGATTGGATGTGGTGAAGCTAACCTGAGATCAGCCGTGTAAAGCCACTCCAACAGTGTCCTGTAAGCAACAGTATTAGCTAATACTTATCAAACACTTGCCCTTTGCCACATGCTTTTCTGTGTGATTCATACAGATTAGCTCATTTAACCCTTCCTAAAAATTTAGTGACTGGAATAAATAAATATAAAATGAATGAAAACAAAGACACTTATGGGATGCAACTAAATCAGTGCTTAGAGGTAAATTTAGAGCTGTAAATGTATATATTAAAAAAGAAATATCTCAATTCAGCAACCTAAACTTTCACCTTAAGAGACTTTGGACTTAGAAGAGCAAAGTAAACCCAAATCAAGCAGAAGGAAGGAACTTATATGGATTAGAGTGGAAATTAATAAAATAGAGAATAGAGAAACAGAAAAAAAATCAATAAAACCAAATGTTGATTCTTCAAAAGATCAACAAAATTGACAATACTTTATTAGGCTAACTAAAAAAAAAAGAAAAAGAAAAAGAGAGAGGACTCAAATTACTAAAGTCAGAAATGAAATAGGGGACACTACTACTGACCTTACAGAAATAATAAACAAAGCATAAGAAAATACTATGAACAACTGTATGCAAACAAATTAAAAAGCTTCAATAATATAGACAAATTCCTACAAAGACACAAACTACTTAAACTGACTCATGAAGAAACAGAAAGTTCTGAATAGACCCTTAACAAGTAAAGAGCAGAAAGGGAAACTGAGCTTGAATTAGTAATCAAGAAATTTTTCACAGAGAAATGCCCAGGATTAGATGGATAAGCTAGTAAATTCTACCAGATATTTAAAAAAGAATTAATAGCAAATTTTCACAAATTCTTCCAAAACTTAGAAAAGGATAGCATACTCCCCAACTCATTCTATTAAGCCAGCATTAGTTTGATGCCAAAATCAAATAAAGATATTGCCAGAAATATATACAATTATCATGGGTCAATTAAGAAAAATAAATAAAAAAAAAATCAGATATGGATGTAGTTTAGAGGTTGCCAGAAATGGGGGAAACCGGCCGGCCCGGTGGCGCACTGGATAGTGCGCCACTTGGGAAGCGTGGCGGCGCTCCCGTCCGAGGGTTCGGATCCCACATACAGACCGGCTCCCGCTCACTGGCTGAGCAAGGCGCGGGAGCAACACCGAGGTTTGCAATCCCGTTGCCGGTCCCCGGTCCGGTACGGGGGCAACACTGAGGGTTGCGATCCCTTGCCAGACACGGAAAAAAGACAAAAAGACAAAAAAAAAAAAAAAAAAAAAAAAAATGGGGGAAAGGAATAATGAAAAGTTATTGCTTAATGGGTACACAGTTTACATTAAGTTTTAGAAATATACAGAGGTAGTGGTTACACAGCATTGCGAATGTAATTAATTCCATACAATTGTGTATTTAAAAGGCCTAAAATGGCAATTGTTATGTGGTTGCAAAGTAATGTGGATGTAATTTATTCTATGCAATTGTATGTTTAAAGATACTTAACATGACATTTTTTATGTTATACATATTTTACCACAATAAAAAAAAGATATTGCCAGAAAATAAAACTACATACCAATATGTTATGATATAGATTAAAAAATCCTCAACAAATACTATCAAATCAAATCTGAAAATATATAAGAAGGATTATATACCATAACCAAATGGAATTTATGCCAGGAATGCAAGGTTGGCTTAACATTCAAACACCAATTAATGTAAAATGTCACATCAGTGGAAGGAAGGAGAGAAATCACATGATCATTTCAAAAGATTCAGAAAAAGCAATAAACAAAAATTCAACATTGCTTCATGATAAAAGCACTCAAAAACTAGAAATAGACGGTAACGTTTTTCAGTCTGATAAAGGGCATCTATAAAAACCCCACAGCTAACATCATACTTATTGGTGAAATAGCAGGGACAAGACAAGTATGTCTGCTCTCACCACTTCTCTACAACATTACACTTAAGCAATGGGTTGCATTTAAAGTAGCATCAAACAGAATAAAACACTGAAGAATAAACTTAACAAAATAAGTGCAAAACTTATACTCTGAAAACTACAAAATAGTGTTGAAAGAAATTAAAGGACACCTAAAGAAATAGAAAGCCAGCCTGTTTGCAAGGATTGGAAGACTTAACATTGTTAAGATGGCAATATTACCCAAAGTCTGAATAATCTACGGATTCAATGCAATTTCCATCAAAATCCCAGCTGACATCTCTGCAGAAATTGGCAAATAGTCCTAAGATTCATATGGAAATTCAAGGGATCCAGAGTGGCTGAAAGAATCTTGAAAAAAAAGGAGGACTCACACTTCCCAATTTTACATCTTACTACAAAGCTATGGTAATCAAACCAGTATGGAATGGCATAATGACAGATGTATAGATAAATGAAATAGAATTGAAAGTTCAGAATTAACAATGACATGTATGATCAATTGGTTTCTGAAAATTTTGCCAAGACCATTCAGTGGTGAAAACAATAATGTTTTGAATAAACAGTTCAGGGAAAACTGGATAACCTCATGCAAAAAAATGAAGTTGGATACTCTACTTTACACCATTTGTAAAAAAATTAACTCAAATAGAACAAATAGCTAAAAGTGAGAGCTAAAACTATAAAAGTCTTTGAAGAAGGTGTAAGTCTTTACAATCTTGTCTTAGGCAATGGTTATTCATTAGTCCATTTCTGTTGCTTATAACAAAATAATTGGAACTGGATAATTTATAAGAAAATTAAATACATTGCTTACAGTTTTGGAGGCTGGGAAGTCCAAACTGCAGAGAACACATTTGGTGAGGGTCTTGGTGGTGGTGACAGTGACCCAGGGGTCTCACATGGCAAAACATGATGGATCAGAGAGCAGAGAGAGACTAACTTCTCACGTTCTCTTCTTTTGAAGCCCTCAGAACCACACCCATGACCACCTTTATTAACCCATTCACTATGACATGGTCCTCCAGTCTAATCACCTCTTCAAGGCCCACCACCTTTCAATTACCATCATAGGATTTCCCACCCTCAACAGTTACAGTGGGGATTCAGTTTGGGGAGAACATTCAATCCAAGGCAGGTTTCTTAGATATGATACCCAAAGCACAAGCAACAAAAGAAAAAAATATATATATAAACCATACAGCATCAAAATTAAAAGAAAATTGTATCTAGAATAGATAAAGAACAATTACAACTCAGTAATAAAAAGACAACACAATTAAAAATGGGCAAAGGATTTGAATAGGCATTTCTCCAAAGAAGATATATAAAAGGCCAATAAGCACATGAAAAGATGCCCAGCATCATTAGCTATCAGGGAAGTACCTAAAACTACCATGTAATATACTTCACATCCAATAGGATGGCTATAATAAAAAGGACAGATAATAACAAATATTGGGGAAGATGGGGGTGGTTGAACCCTCATACACTGCTGGTGGGAATTTAAGGTGTTATAGCCATCTTTGAAATTAGTCTGGCTGTTCCTCAAATGATTAAATGATAGAGTTACCATGTGATACAGCAATTCCGTTCCTAGGGATATACTCAGAAGAAATGAAAACATATGTCTACACAAAATGTGTACATGAATCTTTATAGCAGCATTATTCATAATGGCCCAAAAGTGGAAACAACCTAAATGTCCACCAAACAATGAATGGATAAACAAAATGTGGTATAAACATACAAGGGAATATTATTCAGAAATAAGATGTAATGGAGTACTAATTCATCATGCAACATGGATGAACCTTAAAAACATTACACTAAGTGAAAGGAGCCAGTCACAAAGGACTACATATTGTATGATTCCACTTATATGAAATATCCAGAATATGCAAATTGATAGAGACTGAACATAGGTTAGCAGTTGCCTAGGTTTGGGGGTAATGGGGTAGGGAGGGTTGGGAGAGTGATGGCTAAGAGATGTGGGATTTCTTTTGTGGGTAATGAAAATGCTCCAATATTGAGTATAATGATGGATGCACAATATTGTGAATATACTTAAGGCCATTGAAGTATACATTTTTTTTAAAGAATGAATTGTATGGTATGTAAATTATATCTCAAAAAAGCTGTTAAAAAGCCATTGAGTAGGTATTATTACCATTATTTCCATTTTATAGAGGAGTAAATTAAGATGTGGAGAGAATCAGATATATATTCATGGTCACACAGCATTGGTAGGTAGTGGAGCCACTATCTTAGTGGTATTATGCAGTATTGCCCCAAATAGCAACAGCTGTTGTTATTTCTATAGATTCATTCAACAAAGATTTATTGAGCAACCACTCTGTAAAAGCATTCTCAGACTTCATGTCTGAGATGTTGATTCAATAGAGCAGGGTTGGCATTCAGAGATCCACTTATATCAGCTTGCTGGGTGAGTCTTCAGCTCAGCCGGGATGGAGGACCGTGGTTGTGGCCGTCACTTAAGAGGTGCGTGTTTGTTGAATTAAAGGGTGGACAAGTGCAGAGTTGAAATTTGACAGGGACCCGTAGAGACTTCAAGGCCTTGTCTTGATCATGAATTATGCTGGCCGCAAAGTTTGAGTCTTTATCAGCAGACTGAACTACATGCGTTGGTGGAGAATGTTTGCTGATGAGCTGTGGGTAAAGAGACCATTTTTAGGTTGAACTCTTTTGATCAATCGTTGTCAACTTTAGAAAACACACCTGGACAGAGTGCCAATATTAGTTGGTGTTCAGTGGTGAGAGGCAGTGACAAAAGTATTGCAGTGGAAACTGAATTATTTACAAGAATCGACATTAGCTGAACACCAGCATTAATCAGAGGTTGGTTGTGCCTTGGTGTGACAGATACAGAATGCTCTCTCATGTGCACTATACTCTGTGATCCTCATTAAGAGAAAACAAAATTTAAACTACATCTTGTTGTGCTAGACATCTGTGATGCTGTGAAATTACTGCTGCAAAAATGCAGATCCAAAGCCCCCCGAGGTTCCTCAGATGCAGTCATGGTCTAGATGAGGGGAGGCGGTCTGGGATAGGGGTTAGCAATGGCTCTGGAGTCAGAAGGGCTAGATTCAAATTTTGCCTTGAGCATGTACAAAGTAGTGTGACCATTGGCAAATCATTTAATCCTGAGCTTCAATTTCCCATCTGTCAAGTCTGGAATTATAAGAATATCTTTGTCAATTATTTCGAGGATTGAATGACATAATACAGAGTAAGTCCCCATGCTTGGTAGAACCTGTGTTTGAAAAATGTAAGCTGTTGTTATGGGCATGATGATAAAGCCTCATCCAGGTCACTGTCACTGATGGTGGTCAGTGTCCCTCAACAAGGACATGGAGGTGCAAAGGGTTTTCTCTAGCTTCTCCACACACATTTATTCCCTTAGAATAGCATCATCCTCTTTTGATGGAGGAGGCGAAAGTGATCTAAGAGATTAGATCACTTCCCCAGGGTCACTCCCATGGAACAGTGGCTTGAACATGGTTGCTCTGACCCTGTCTGCCCTCTTCCCACCCTGCCACCTATACCATAAGGAAGGAGTAAGGCACCATGTTATGAGCACAGCCCGGTGCTGGTGAAAGACTTAATTAGCTAATCCTCCACCCTAGTTAACTGCCTCTTTCCCAGGTGCCTCTGTTCTCTGGGTGGGATTTCTGTCTGAGGGTGAGCCAGGAGGAATCTTAGCCAAGTTGCCCAGTTGGTAATGGAATTCATAATTGCTTGTGGCTTACAATCTGGGTGGATAATTCTTCATTAGTCAACGTCATCCATTCTAATGGGAAGAAGGTAAGCTGGAAACACTACCAGCCAGCACTGTTCTGGATGCCAACTTTTCTGTGTATGGCACAATGGTATCGGTTTCCTTCTGGTTTCCTGTACAGCTCATGCAGGCCAGGAGGGTTTGGTTTTCCACTCTAATCATTGTCAGGCTCCTCCTGCACTTAGTAGTTTGTATCCTGGTTCTTGAGAGAGAAAAGCTTTTACTCTTGGTCCTGAAATTCAGACTTGGACAGCAGGGACGTACCCTGGAAATATCAAATCATAATTACTCATTTTTTTGCAAATGAATGCACTGCAACTTCAAGAAATAACTTGCTCAAGGTCACACAGTTAGTGGGAGGCAGGTAATTGGGTGCAGTCCATGCTCCTAGCCACATGCTACATGGCCTTGGGATGAGAGAGAACGGGGCCTTGTTTAACAAACCTCCATCACCTCTGTCCTCTGGACTGGCTCTTGGTTTCCCCTCTTGGGTTGGGGAGGTGTTGAGCACACAGAAAGAGAGAGCAAGAGAGAGACTCTCCCACATACTCTGGGGACTCAGACTCGAGGGCTGAAGAATGGGTATTCCTCTGGGCAACGGGAGAAAAGTCCACTTGAAAAGGGCAGAGTGAGCGGCTCATTGGAGAGGCCAAAGGCAGTCAAAGCATACTGTTCCAGCACGTTTTCCCCAGAGAGTTGGTGACCCAGTGCCGACCTTGCATGATGGTTCTGGGGCTGGGACCTCAGAGACAAACAGGACCAGTCTCTGTTCAGAATATCCCGGGACACCTGGACTTAGTTGAGACCTGAATCTACTATCCTCCATAGTACCTGTCTTTGCTGTTGCTTCACACCATGAACTCTGAACCTCAGCTCCTCAAATCTTTCCAGCTCCTGAAAGGACCAAGAGAGAATCTTGATGCCAGCTGCCAGGAACTCCGAGGAGAAGGTACTGATGGGGCGGTCCTGGAGGAGGCAGTGAATGCCAAGGGCCCTCTGGGGCTGTAGGTAGGATGTCATTCTGATTGATGGCTGTTCATGGGCCTCTGATGTGAGGAGCTATGGTTTCTAGAAGATACATGGGCAGAGAGGTGCTTAATAAATATTAGCGGAATGAATGAATTGGATAGATAAAGAGAATGCCAAGGGAAGAAGAGAAGACTTTGTGAATAACTGAAAACCTCAAATAGTGATAGTAATAATCACATTTACTTACTATGTGCCCTGGACTTCTATTATTTTGTTAACCTTCCCATCAACCATGCAGGTAGGTATTTTTATGCATTTCTTATAGCTGAAGAAATTAAAGCCAGAGAGGTTAAGATACTTCCCCAAAGTCACACAGCCAGGACGTGAGGGAACCAGGATTCAGTCCTCCGTTTTAGTTCCAAAGCCTGTGTTTTTTATAGTGGCAGGTTTTCTTTCCTCTCCATTATGACTCTAGAGAAATGTCAATTTTCAGTGGTGGTGGCTGTTTGCTGAAAAGAGCAATTCCCTTTCCTCCATCTCCAATTTTCCTCCAACTAATTGCAAATTAGTGGTAATTTTCAAATGAAAAGAGGAATTCTGCCTGCCATCTATTTGTGCTTACCCAGCAAAACCCTGGGCCTATGACAGCTCTGTTGCCATGGC
Source organism: Galeopterus variegatus (assembly GCF_000696425.1). NCBI lineage: Eukaryota > Metazoa > Chordata > Mammalia > Dermoptera > Cynocephalidae > Galeopterus > Galeopterus variegatus. The sequence goes on along the minus strand of NW_007727419.1, from coordinate 82,049 downwards.
AACCCTGCATCCAGGCCTTCCAGGGATCCTTGGCAGCATTGCCCCAGACCCCAGAGGCAGGGCCACTTACCCTCTGGGTTAGCTTCTTCCTCGACTCTAATATGCCCAGCAAGCACCCAGCATGTCAGTGTTTTATAAAGCTCCACTCTTCCCACTTACCTACTAACTGCTCACTTTCATCCCCTCTACTTTGGGGAGTTCAGAATTAAAATAATAAAAAGAAAAAGAAGGAAAGAAGAAAAAAAGCCACAACAAGAGAAACTTCACAATGTGAACTGGGGACTGAAGAAAAGCTGCTTTTCTCACCCTAAGACACAGGGAAATCACTGTCCTTCTCAATTCAGCTGCTGTGGTTGGGGGAACAGGCTCTTCTGCTCCAAGACCCCGTGGATGCAGAAGGTCCTGCCTCCAGTAGCACCGGCAGGTCTGGTGGCTGCAAGAGGGGTGAAGGAAGAATGTCCACTCACCTCAACCCCAGCCCAGAAAGGCCTCTGCAGCAGCAGCACCAGAAGGCCCAGAAGGTGGAGAATCTTTGCAGAGCACTGTTTTATTAATTTATTTGTGGGTGCGTGTGTGTTCTCAATCTATAACAAACATTTGCTGATTACCTATTGTGTACCAGGCTCAGGATAAAACAGGGAGGGATTCCTTATCCCCACAGCTACTTGGCTGTTGACTAGTGAGGGAGATGAATGTATATGCCCAATGCAGTCCTGCCAGTGCTCTGCATTGGAGTGGAACCTGCCCGACTGTCTTTGTTTGCAGACTTAGGGACATGAGCTGAGTCTTGAGAGGAATTAGCAAATTTCTGGAAGATAAAGTAGGAAGAAATATATCCCAGGCAGAGAGAATAGCGAGTATAAATGTGTGGAGGTGGGACAGAACTTGATGTATTTTGGTAACTCCCAGTGGTAACTATGGCTAGAGTACAGGTGACTGGGGGAGGGGTCGGGAGGTGGAGAATGATACACATTAAGTAATTTTTTACAAGTTATAATGAAAATAAATTGAACACTCAAGATCCTGGGCTTGGATGGATTGAGACTAGGCTTCTATAAGATTTTGGGATGGCACACATAGTGATGTAGGACAGGGCTGGCACTGATGTCACCTTATCTTGATATGACCGGAAAACTCACCCTGAAGGACAGAGTCAAGACCATGAAGTTCTTGGTTTTGGGGTGGCAGGGAAGATTGGTGGCTCACTGCTCCTTGGTTGAGTGTAAGTTTCAAGGGAGCCCCTCCCATAGAGGTGGGGCACCAACTAATGGAGGGAGACATGGAGAATTTGCAGGGAATTCATATGCTGGGCCTCTTTTGTGAGGTCTAAGAAAGGACTTGAACTTGCTGGAGAAGGCGTTCCCTTCAATCGCTGTCAAGGTGATGTAAATGGAGATTGGACCATGGGGTGGGGATGAAAGACAGGGGCACTGATAAAGTAGCACATATCCCTAGAGACCTCCAAGGCTCAGGCCATGCCAGTGTGAGGCACAGATGGCTGGGTGACCTCTGACTCTGCCTCCTGTGCCACAGCATGCATGGGTCTCATCCCTACACCCACCCCAGCCATGTCACTCCCACAGGTCTCCTGCCACCCTGCCTCCAGTTCCACTCCACCCTTCTCAGTACTGCATTAAAAAAATATATTATTAATTGGGGTTAAAATTCACATACAATGCAATGCAACGCAACAGTTTTGACAAATATATCATCATGTATCCAGAACCCCAATGAGATATAGAAGGTTCCCGTCTCCCTCCTACTCCTTCCCAGTTGATCGTTGCTCCCCATACGCAACCTTTGTTCTGATGCTGTTTATCCTGTTTTTGAACTTTGTATAAATGGAGTGACATTCTATGTCCTCTTTTGGGTCAATCTCTTTGGTTTTGTTACTGTCTACTGTCCTCTGTTTCCCCTTTGCCCTGGAAGAATCAGGGCATATCCCAGGACAATCTTTTCCTCTTTCTAGAGGTTTCTTTGGGATTGCTTGTGCCTGAGTGGGAGTTATGTCATTTCCCCAAGGGTCCCCTTACATCAGCACCCCACCTCACTCAGAGCCAGGCAGGTGGGTCAGAGGGGACTTTGGGATAGAAGGATGGCAGGACAGAGGGCTGCAGAAAGCAGCATCTTACAGAAAGTCTGCACAGCCCAAGACTGAACAGCTCAGGCTATGTCACCTCTCTGTGCCTGCCCTGCATAATAGATATCACGCAGTTGTGTTTCCCTCAAGAGCTATAGTGAGATGATGCTTGTAAAACTCATAACAGGATGCCTGGCACTTATGAAGTGCTCAGCCTTTGTTTTTAGTATAACAGGCGGAGAGAACACAGAGGCAGGTGCCTGTGGCTTCAGAGAAGATCTTCACAAATTGCAGAAGAGAACACGTCTGCTGCCCCTTCCATTCTGCAAGGACAATGAGCATTCATTTAAAGACAAGAACATTTATTGGGAGCTTAATAGGCAACGGGCACAATTTTAAGTACTTTGTATAAATATTTCCTTGACGTTCTCACAATTCTGAAAATGTATAAATGACTAGAGCACAGAGAGGTTAGTACTTTGCCAACAATCACACAGTAGCCAGTGGCTGAACCCGGATTCTATCCCAGGAGATTTGCCTCATGAACTTGTTTTTTTTTTTTTTTTTTTGCCACTAGCTTATGCTGGGGGGCATCCCTTTAAAGCACTCTTCAAATCTGGGTAGTCTGAAATAGGGTGTGGGTTATCTAGGGAATGGATCAACTGATCAGAACATAGATTTTCTACCTCAAAATATTCTTAACAATCAGATTTCTGAACTTGATTCTTTTAAGTAACAAGGGAGGAAAAAAAAATCAGGAATGAGATTTGTAGCCAAGCAATCAGCCAGAACAAATCTTTATTCACAAATGGAGTTTCTACTTAAGAAGAAGAATAGTACACACGCCGAATAGCCACATTTAGGATTAATCAGAGACAAAGTGTTCCTTGAACATGACATTCAGGGTACTTGTCTTATATTTGCAGTTTTGTTAAATAGGATCAGGTTTTGCTAAGAGCAGACAACAATTGCAGCCTATAAAGTGTTAGATGGGGTGATCGCTTCCTGAATATTCCCATCCACGACTTAGGATAGATCTGGACACACTGCTGGAGGGAGGGACAAGCAGGTGGTACTCTGGTGTTTCAAGTCTCTGCCCCACTCAAGGGGCTTCCCAAGGAGGTTGGCAGGTGCTGGCCCTTTCTGCTTTCTGAGCGGGGAGGTTCTTACCTGGTTTTCTCCCTAGATCTGGGGTCTGGGTCTTCATATGCACTGGGAATCTTTTTATTTTTTATTGTTAGTAGATTTTAATATATCAGTCAAGAGAGAATTATACAGAATAACTTATTTACAACAGACACATCTCTTGTACTAGGCTGTTAATAGAATTTTCTGGGAATCTTTGTTCTGGAGTCACAGACCCGTTGGGAATTGCCCCTAGACTTTGGGAGTCATGTGTCCTTGCAGATTCCCTCCAAATGCTTTGTTCTATAATTAAAGGCTTTTTTTGCTTATTTATATTTTTTGAGTTTAACCTCTTGGGATCTCAATTACCTCACCAGTTCAATGGGGATAATGATAGTGAGATATGAGCACAACAGAATTACTGTGAGGAGTGACGATGCAGCTTAAGCACATCCCTAGCGATGGGCCTGACATGGGAGAAACCCTCAGCCTATGTCAGTCTTTTCTCCCTTCACAATTCCATTTGTGTGCAAGACAGAAAATTCCTTTGTTTTTCCCCTGTTGCTTATACCCTGATTCCAGTCTTATGGGGGCTTGGGAGAGGTAATGGTAGTTTCCTACCCCTTCCCAGTATCACACTTTTCTTTTAGTCCTCTAACTTCCTAAGCAATAAACTTGCTGCATAATAAAATTCCAAAGGAGTAAATTTCCAATTATCACAATAATGCTGGCTATTACTGTTAACAACAAATCAAGTGTAAATGTCACAGCCACCATTGATTTCATGTCTACCAGGTGCCAGGTACTATGTTAAACACTAGAATTCTAGGATAGTGGTGATAATTTGCTTATCAAATAAATGAATGAAGTGATTGTTCACATTCACAACTACTGTGCAAACTCCACCCCCACCCACCCATTTTACAGATGAGGAAATAGAGGTTCCTATAGGTTAAGTGACTTCCAAGTGAAGGATATCACAGTGTTAGCATTCAAAACCCGGTCCATGCATGTCCAGATCCTTTAAAGGAGTTAAACCACAAAGCCCACAATCCCCTAGCTTCTGGAAAAGGTCTGCTCTTGAAAGGGTTTGCCTTGACTTGTAATTTATTTGCAGATCCCAGCCTGTGGGATTGATTCTGAATTTATGATGCATGCTCAGGTTTTTTGTGACTTGTGCTCCTGGAATTTCATTAGGCTGACCTGTAATTGTTGTGGTAAATGTTTACACATCTATAAATTATTATTAGGCAAGTAGGGCAAGGTCAACCTTTATCTTTTAAGGTGCCAGGGACAGACTCCAGAGATTTCTCAGCAAACAAAGGGGTTGGGATCTGATTAATTACAGACTGTGTTGGTATCATATTGATGACACTATTTCTTGCTGTTAATTTTGAAGCCCCATATAGGTCATCTTTTCTGAGCATGAAAAATGATCACCCTTTTATTGATTGTTTTGCAAGTGATTCAATTTTATATCACTAGCGACTATTGATAGCTGATCTTTTTCCTCAGGAAGCAAAACCCAAGATACCTTTGGGGTCTCAGACTGAAATTTATTTTACTACATTTCCTGCTATCTGTTTAGGTACCCTTATCGCCAACTCATGGTATCATATACAATTGTAAAAAAAATAAATGCAATAATAATATTAAAGGAGCACTTATGAATGGAAAAAAAGCTAACATAACTAAATGTCCACTATGTGCTAGGCACTTTTATATATTATGTCATTTAATGCAACAACCAATTGAGGCAGATTTTACTCTTCTTATTTTCAACTTATTAAAATTGAGATTCAGAATTTAAGTTATTCTGCTAGTTACCATGTCTAGAATAATGTGAAGTAAGGTCTATGAGGCTACAAACCTGGTTCTTTCTCCTACCACTCAGGAATAATGTTTTACCAGCTCTCTAGGCATCCCTCAGCCTAGTCAAGTTGACACATAAAATTAGCCTTCATAGTAGGTTCTTTACAATACATCTGCTGAAGGAATACATGAATGTGAGAATCCCTATTTCTACCCCAATGAAGTTTATAAATACAGCCATGCCAGAATGTAATATCCTGCATACATCTCTCTCTATATATATCTCTGTACATCTCTATATAGGTATGTATTCCATGTTCGTAAGTTCTCTTTATTTCCTTTTTAGATAATTTCATCACTGATAGGAATTGCTCTGCTCTATGGAAAACTAAATTGGAAGCCAATATTTTCTGAAGCTCCAAAAAAAGAGTTAAATAGAACCCTGGATGACTATAGCCTCAAAGTCTGTAACTCAAAACCAATGTGTCCCCTCTGTACTCAAGAAAAGTCTGGGATATGCTCTCCTAGCTCCATCAGTTAGGCTGGGGACATTCAGTCTCCTGAGGATAATTATTGGCATTTAAGCTTTCCTCTCTGGAAACACTGAGGCAAGCTCTTTCTACTGCTCTGCCTGCCTCGTGGGGCCTCTGCCTTATTAGTGAGAGAATCGCAAGGTTGGGCTCATTATTCTGGTCTCCTTTTTCTTGTCCCTGCCTACTCCCTCTGCCCAGATTACCCCCTAAAGAATAAGTGCCCTTTATAACTCGTAATACAAGGATTCCATCAGCAAATGAATTCTCAAGTTCAACTCTCAGTCACTGATTACCCACTGTGTGCAGGACCTTTCTCATTTAATCTACCAGCAAAGAATTTTTACTCAGTCCAGCTCCTATTGTGTATCCATCCCTTTGTCAAATGCTGTGGGAATTAGAAATGAACAAATGGCCTGGAATCAGCCCTTATGATCATGTGGTCTGATGGGGATGGGGTAGGTAGGATCTCCTAGGAATGGTGAAGTTCAAGAAGACATTGCAAGACTGTAGACACTGCTTAGTACCCTTTTATATAACTTCCAGAATAAGTCAGGATCCTCACTTTTAAGGATAATGTTTATGAAGACCTTTCCTGGCTCCCTTCCTGTTTGCTGTATGTAAGAGCATCCCACTTGAAAAAGGAAAGGTTCTATTTAGAAGCCATCCCAGAACAGGTTGCTCTACTTACAAGCTCTGGATACCAGCATCTTGACACCAAATGTCCAAACTGTCTACCTGCTTCAGCAATTCCTAAAGGTATTTATTAATCAGAATCTTCTAAAAGCAGTGCAATTATTAGTTCAGAGGATTCAATTCACTTCATAAAATTTACCAAAATTTAACTTAAACTTATCTGTCTGGTCAGTTTACTACAAATGGGCTGAATGTGGGTGTGGTTTCATGAGCAATCCCTTCTCTTTGGATGCTGGGGTCACTTTAATGGGAGTAACATTGAGAATATTCAGGTCCTGAGCTGATCCACACCCTTATCCCATCACATGGTTCTTTCCTGTCTGTTGGCCCCTGACTGCATTTTACAACTAATGATGAGAAATAGATGGGGGAGGTTAAACCAAAAGTCTAAAATGAGATTTGCATTTTTATCCATGGGCTTCAGATGTCCAGATTCTCCTTAGTACCATGGATGATTGAAAACCAAGTGTGCTGTCACCTATGTGGCAAGCCATTGCTTTTTTCTTGGCCTCGGTTTTCTCAGCTGTTCTACAGCAAGCTCCATTTTTCACTTCCCTTCTCTGGACCTCAGAGCTCTCATCTCCGAAGTACAGGGGTAGAAGGTCCCTAATATCTTCTGAGCTCTTAAATGCCTTGGCATTTTGGAAGATTTAACCAGTTCCAACTTAGAGTTTGTTGAACCTTTTTAAAGGCATTTGGAACAACCTCTCTGAGAAGGTTTCAAAACATGGATGCAAATTCTTTAACATTCCTCCCATCCAGACATGGGGTGTGTGTCTTCTACCCTTGAATCTGGGTGGGTTTGTGACCACTTCAACCAATGGAATATGGTGGAAATGATACTACATGGATTCCAAAGCTAGATCATAAAGGCCATGCTGCTTTTACCTTCTTTGCTGGAATATAATGTCTGGGATCTCTGAGACCACCATGCTGGAGAAGACATCTGCTCCAAGAGACCATCCCTTCTAAGCCTGGCCTTCTAGCTATCTCTGTCAAGGTGCAGGCATGTGAATGAAGAAGACATGAATAAAAATCATTCCAACCCCCAGATATTCAAGTCACTCCTGACCATTTGAGTCTTCCCAGCTGAGGTCCCAGGTGTCATGGAGCAGAGACGAACCATCTCCTCTGTTTCCTGTCTGAATTCTTTACCCCCAGAATCTGTGTGCAAGTTATGTAGTTGTTGGCTATGCTACTAAGTTTTGGAATAGATTATGACATAGCAGTAGATAAGCAGATACTCTCAGGGGGACACTGGGCTGGCCTTTGCAGATGAAGCTTATAAGGACTGTTGGTAAGTGGAGAGGCTTGAACTGCAATCTGTCTGTGTGTCTGTACTAAAGTGCATAGGGAGTCTTTGCATCTTCTTCCCTGAGAGAGTTCGGGTCAAGGGAGACCTAAAAGATTCATCTTTTCTGAGAGAGTTGCTCCTCTTCTGCTGACATCATCTCCTCTCTGCTGTACTCCTCCCTGTGTCTCTGCATCCACTCCCATGTGAAGTGCTGCATGGGAGCAGACAAATGCCATTGCTGCATATGGGATTCCTTAGGGCAGGGATCCTCCATGCTGGTTCTGTCAAAACTGTGTCCATCATGATGAAGCTTGGGATTTCCACCAGGGGGACTACACAGGAGACTCGAAAGGGTGAGAGGCTACACTCAGTGAGGTTTTGCTACATATGAGGTACTATAGTAAGCACATTTCATGCTTCAGCCCATTGACTCATCACAGCCACTCTGTGAAAGAGGTAGACAGGCACCAGTGTTTCCATTTGACAGATGGGAAAGGGGAGGTTGAGTGGAGTTGAATCACTTGCCAGGATTTGGACTCATATATGATTTATACACTTAACACCTCTGCTCTCCTGCTTCTCAGAAAGATCCCAGCCTTGGAGCCTGTCTCTAATGGTTAAGGCTGAGACTGCAAGCAGCTCATACCATCTGGACCTCAGTTTCTCCATCTGTTGCTTGGGGGTAAAATTTTCTCTCCTGCGAGCATCAAAGCATGTATGAAGGTCCTTATGGTGCAAAACTTTTGTAACCTCTTGGGCTCTGTGTACTTCCAGGAAGAACCCTGAGCTTCTTTTCCTTCGATGCCATTCTATTTTGAGACATAGTTTTTATGTTTAAAAAAGAAGTTGAATACAATTTTAGTTCAACACTAAGCATGCCCCTTTCTTTTGTCTTTGCCAAAAGCCAGAAGCAGTCAGTTGTGTGAATTTTAATCCCAGAGTATTCTCCACCTCCTCATTGCAATGACAGTGCCTCACATCTCAGAGGTCAGGCCGACCAGAGCAATGAGCCTGGGATGTATTGAACTGCAGCTTGGAGGTAATTATTTGTTCTTCTTTTCAGTAGATTCCTATTAGTCAGTTAAAAGTTTGCATTTGCAGAGGGCTCTGTGCTCTGCATGTACTCAGCTCCCCTCCTACACCCCAGGTCCAAACCTCAGTGTAGCCACTGAACTCACCAGGCCTTTCTATGCCCTCCCACTCTCCCTCCCTGCCAACCAGTCCCCAAGGGCTTTCCGCTCTTCATAGGATGCTCTTAATACTTGCTGCCCCCCACTTGATCCTGGCTGTGCCTCCCTTTGTTTGGTCCATCATCTGCTTTCACCTGCCCTATTCTCTCAGCATCCTAACTGGTCTGGCAGCTGGCCATCTCCTGTGCCCCCTCTAATTCATTGTCCACAGCACAGCCAGCAAGATCTTTTGAAAATGCAAATGCCCCACTCCTCTTCCAGAGGAAGTGTCAGGGATTCCTTGAAGTGGAAGAGGCAGTGTGGGAAGTGATCAGATCTCACTGCCCTGTGATCACTTCTCCATGCTCATGTCTCCCCACAGAATACAGGCTCCTCAAGGGCAGGGATTCCGTAATTTACTCTCACGTTCCCAGCAACCCACACAGTGCCTGCTTCAAAGGTTTAATGGTGAATGAATGGTGGAGCAGTTAAGTGTGGAAGGCTGTGAAGAGAAACCTGGGAGATCACAGGATGTGGATAAAAGTTGCCACCTGCTTCTAGGTCTGAACTCAAGGAAGGAAGCTGGAGATACAGCTGTCACAGCCCAAGAGGTCACAAATCGGGCAGGTGAGATGAGTGCAGAGTATAGTCTGATTGCAGAGACAGACAGGCAGAAGGCAGATAGGAAGCCACGAGCCAGGGTTTCACTGAGGACTGACTTGAAGATCTGGGTCTACAGGAGCCCTCTGAACCGGATCCCAATCACATCTCTACTCCTTATTGCTCTGTGATATGAGAAGCTTGTTTAATCTGTATGAGCCTCAGTTTCTCAATCTATTAAAAGAGAGCTGAACATTATGGAGGAAGGAGAACACTTCCTCCTTCCTTAACATCAAGAGCTTCCCTCCCTGTTGGCAGCCCTGTCCCCCAGTTCCGACCCTAAGCTCATCTTACCCACCATTCCCCAAACCCACTATGCTTGCTGAAGAGTCTTTGCCTCCTGACTCTTCCCTGGCATTGTGAACTGCCCACGCTTTCCCTTCTCCTAAAGAGTGATTTTACATCCTGGGCTTTGTGTGAGCCTTGACATATGTTAATGTTTGGAAAATCAGCCTGGAACAGAGCAGGGAGCCCTTCCAAACATGAGCCCGGAGGCAACAAATAAATTACTTTGCAGTGATGGTTCTGTCTGTTGCAAGTTAAAACTTAACAAAGAAAACAATTCCCTTCTGTTTTGGACACCCTAGAAGCTGTGGGCGTCCTCGCCTCTGGGTCAAGACTTCACTTGTTCTACGACCAAGGATGGAACCATCATCGAAGGTGCCTTGTACCGTGTGCCCGGAATTGTGCAGGACTCTTAACATGTATTATAGAGGAAAAAGGGCAGTGTAGCAAGGTTAACTAACTTGTCCAAACTCACCTACAAAGTAAATACTTGAAGTTAGATTTGAAAGCACACCTATTAGATTCCAAAGCCTGCGTGTTAACCATTCAACCTCATAGTCTCTTAGTACATAAAAAGTGGGGAACATCACTTATTTATTTTTTGAGAGGAAGGAGAGTATTTTGGAACATTTTCTCTGAGTGCACTATGGATTACTGATAGGGGGTAGTGAGAATAGGGACAAGGTGACCAGGTAGAAAACTGTGGTGATTGGTTGGGTAGAGACAGGGAGCCCAGGAAGTCTGAGGTTTGTCAGGCACCCAGATGTCCAGGGCTCCTCCTAGGTACACTAGCAGAAGGTCTATGGCAATACAATGACCTCAGGCTCTGTCCATGTCCACCTTAGGTTTCTATCCTGGTCATTCAGGATGGTCTCGGGGCCATGGTGTCTCTAGCTCTAGCACAATGTGGTAGATTGTTTACAAAAATGACCACAAAAATTCCTCCCAACCCTTTGTGATGTGACTTTGTGATTTTTTCCATTAAGCAGTGGAGTGCTCCTTGAGTGGAGTTTCTCCACTCCTTGAATCTGGATTTAGTTTGGTCAATGGGACATTAGAAAATGTGTTGTAAACAAAGACTTGAAAAGTGCTTATACAATGGGCCTCACCCTCTCTTGCTGTCCTTTGGAACCCTGAGACTATAAGTGAAGGATCCTGAGCTATCCTGATAGAGGATGAGACACCATGTGGAGCCAAGATGAGCAGATCCAGCAGAGGCTCTCTGAGACCAGCCCGACTGCCAATCACCTGCAAGGGGAGTTCCTAGACCCCTAGACCCTGCAGCACAGCTGAGATGTCACCTGACTCTGGAGATTAACCAAGCCAGCCCAGACCAAGAAACCTGCCTAGCTGACTCACAGAATGTGAGAAGTAATGAAGGTTTGATGTTTTAAGCCATTAAGACTTGGAGTGGTTTGTTTTTAAGTAAAATAACAGACTATCAGAGTTGATGGGCAGGAGGAGCTCTGGGTGACTCCTGTTTCTGAGCTCTCACTGCCTTTGGTACCTATAGTTCAGCACATATATGTTCTACCTGTCTTGAATTAGAGCCTGAAAAAAAAAAAAAAAGAACCCAGATATCCTGGATCAGAGTTGAAGCTGAAGATCACCTCATCCAGCTTCCTTTATTCCCCACCTGGCCTTCAGGCTTTTAGGGACAAAGGCCAGATCACGAAAAGTCTTATATTCCTGCCACAGACTACATCCTGAAGGTATTTAGGAGACTTGAAAGTTTCTGTTTTGTTTATTTGTTTTAAAAGAAAAATTGAAACTACTCTGTATTTTGATTGTGGTGATAGTTATACAACTGCATACATTTGTCAAAACTAAGATAACTGTACAATAAAAAGGGTAAATTTTACTGTATGTATCTTATGATTTAATAAAAATATTTAAAAGTAAATAAACAATTTTTAGTATGGGAAAGAATGAGAACTTGAGTAAAATCTGTGGACTCTCAAGTCCCATCATGAAAACCACTATGTTACTATGACTACATTTTGTCATAATAATTCCTTAAGAAAACTTCTTTATAACTATCATTACTAATGAATGTTTTAGTTAAAGAAATTATTTTGTGATGGAATTACAAAAAATAATCATAGAAACAAATACATATTTATTGTTAAAAACCATCTAGTCACATTTCACTTGTGGGAAGCTGCAGTAGATGTACTTTTCACTATTCCTCTTGCTAAGCACAACTAAAACTCTAGATATTATAGATAAAACAAACAAAAGATGCATTTGAAAAGTAGAAAGAAGAAGGCAGACTGAATAGGGACATTGGGAACTGAGGAACTACACGATGTTGCATTCCCTGGATTTTCTATTTACCTCATTTATTCCAGACTTGAAGCTGAAGAATCCAGCAACCCAGAAAAATCCACAGGTACAGAGAAAAACAAACAGACAAACAAAACAATAAAAGCCTTTTCTCTCCAGCCAAAGGACCAGGAAAAGGTGTAGCCTGGCAATACAGCAAACTTTTGTGTAATAACTACTCTACTCTAGCCAAACACCACAGAAAAAACAGTGGCTCCACCCCACCTATGCCATCAAAGACCAAGCAGGGTACCTAGACTTCCACCCTCCAGGCTATAGTGAGGGTGCAGCTAAACTATCATCAGGTAATGTCAAAGAAGTCCATGTGAGGAGATGGGACTCTCATCTCTGCTGGATGGTAATAAGGAACCTCCTTCCCAATGCGGTGGAGATCACATGGGGGACCTGGACTTCCACCCCTGATGGGAATAGTGAAGCTCCATTTTCCCTCCCTGCAGGGAGGTATCAGAGGAGGCCTAACAGAGATTCCAGGCTTTGACGAGTGCCCATCTGTAACAAGGCCACACACTCCTATGGTGTCAGTGGAGGTTAATGGGAAGTAGTAATGAGTCACTTCTTCTCCTCCCTGCCTGAGAGGTATCAGTGGAGATATACTAGGGAGGTGGAACTTCTACCCCACCCAGCAGTAATGAAAAGACCCCCTTTGGTTTTCAACAAAGGCCAAGTGGGAAATTTGATCATCTATCCCCACCTGAAAGTAGTGAGTTCATGGCCCCCCCTTCCCCTGCTAGAGCAGTATCAGAAAAAACAGCTAAAAAAGAAGGTTAAAAAAAGATCCATCGTGTCATAACATAATGCCCAACATATGTCCAGGTTTCAATGGAAAATTGCTCATCATACCAATAGCCAGCAGGATCTCAACCTGAATAAAAACAGGTAATAAATAGATGCCAATACTGAGATGACAGATATGTTACAATTATCTGATAAAGATTTTAAAATAGACATCACAAAATGCTTCACAAACAATTATAAAAACATTCAAAACAAATGAAAGGATAGAAAGTCTCAGCAAAGAAACAGAAGATATAAAGAAAAACCAAATGGAAAATTTAGAACTGAAAATAATAACTGAAGTAAAAGACTCAACAATGGGCTTAAAAGCAGAATGGAGGTGACATAAGGAAGAATCATTGAGCTTGAGTATAGAAAATGGAAATTACCCAATATAAACAAAAAGAAGATAGGCTGAGAACAAAAGATCAGAGCCTCAGAGCCCTTCAAGATTACAACAAAAGATAAAATGTTTGCATGGTTAAAGTCCTAGAAGGAGATGAGAAAAACAGTGAATCTGAAAAAATACTCAAAGAAATAATGGCTGAAAAATGTCCCAAATTTGACAAAAAGCATAAACATAGAAAGTCAAGAAGATGAGTGAACCTGAAACAGAATAAACTCAAAGAAATATCCACCAAGGCACATCATACTCAAACTTTTGAAAACTGAAGACAGAGATAAAATCTTGAAAGGAGCAAGGAGAAACAATATCTCAACATAGGGAAAAGACAATATGAATGACAAATAACTTCTTATCAGAAATCAGGGAGGCCAGAGGAAGCAGCACAATATTCTTTGAGGGCTGAAAGAAAAGAATTGTCAACATAGAATCCTATATCCAGGAAAAATTTCATTCAGGAATCAAGAAGAAAATCAAGACACTCTTAGACAAAGGGAAACTAAGGGAATTGGTCACCAGCAGCCCTACTCTAAAATAATGGATAAAGGGACTTCTATAAACAGAAAGGAAACAATAAAGCAGGGAATCCTGGAACATCTGGAAGAAAGAAAGAAGACAATAAGCAAAAGTATGGGTAAATGTAATAGAATTTCCTTCTCTGGAATTTTCTAAATTATTTTTAAAGGTTGAAGCAAAAATTATAACACTATCTAATGTGGTTATAAATGCATCTAGAGGAAGTATATATGAGTAAGACAACTATATTATAAGTGGGAGATGATAAAGGGATATAAAGTTAGGTAAGGTTTCTATACTTCCTTTAAACTGGTAAAAATGATGACACCAGTAGACTATGATATGTTACGTACATATACTATGATACCTAGAAAAAACACTAAAAAGGCTGTACAAAGAGATCCAATCAAAAACACTATAGATAAATCAAAATGCAATTCTAAAAAATGTTCAAGTAATCCACAAGAAGGCAGGAAAGGGAAAATAGAAAAATGTAAAGAGAGAAAAAACAGAAAATAAAAAAATAAAATGGCAGACTTAAGCCCTAAATATGAATGATTATATTAAATGTAAATGGTCTAAATACCCCAATTAAAAGATTGAGAATGGCATAGTGGATTAAAAATCATGTCTCAACTATATGTTGTTTATAAGAAACACACTTCAAATATAATAATATAGGCAGGGTGAAAGTAAAAGGATAAAAACATATATATCTTGCAAACATTAATCAAAGGAAAGCAGAAGTGGCTATATTAATATGGCTAAAGTGGATTCCAGAGGAAAGAAAATTATGAGACATAACCAAATAAAGTATGTTTCATTGAAGGGGTCTAAACAGAAGAATGATGTTGGATCTGGGATTTAGAAAGACCTCTCCATTTCACATTATCCTAAAGTTCCTTTGATACCAGAGTCTGGGAGAGTGCAGGAGGGAAATTTCTTGGAAGTGTAAATTATGGGTTCATCTCTTAAAACATCTTCAACTTCTGGGCTCCTAAAGCTTTACTATAATGTGTGATAACCTGTACTGTGCCTGTTACTTTATGTATCAATATCCTTTTCCCTTAGTCCCTCCTCTTCTCCCCCCAACACACACACACACACACACACACACACACACGTGCATGCAGGGAGGGACTAGATCCTGTGTAAAAAGAGAGGAAGATGGGAATGGAGGATTCTGGTACCTTCAATAGCTGTCTGTGTTCTTACCTTGTTTGTAAGTTCATTGGCCTGGACAGCAACAGACCTCAACTCAATACAAGTTTATAAATCTCTCTGTCTCCTCTGGAAAGGAAGAATCCTTGATCCCACTTCTCTAACCAGGGCAGTTAATTCCCTCCTTGAATACATCTCCTTCCTCTCCTCTGGGTAATCCTCTTGCCTACTTGAGGGTCTCTAAGACTCCAGGCCACCAAACTGGTTCCCTCAGACAGCTGTCCCTACATAATTACACAGCCTCAGAGCTGGACCCAGAGGCTCTGTGCTGTTAGACAGGAAGCCTTGTTCTTTCCATCAGTAACTTGCTGCATGACCTTAGATGAGTATCTTCTCTTTTCTGTGCCTCTTTCCACATTTATAAAATAAGCAAATAATTTTAAATAAGCCATGGAAAAGTTTCTTCAAATGAAATCCTATGAAACTTTGCAGGTAAAACAGAAAATTTAGAGCAGAAGTATCCCCTCCCCCACACCTTGCTACACAAAATTTGATGAGTGTCTTCTAGGGTGGCCTTGTCTGCAGCCCTGGCACTCCCCAGGGTTGCTTCCCAATGTCCTATCTTCATGGCATCTCCAGAAAGATTTAGGGTTCTTCCTGGGGATTGCCTCCTCTGCTGTCAACTGTTCTTCTCCATGTTGGTGGGATGTTTTGGCACTGTCTGTCTGATGGAGGCATTTGGTTCCCACATTTCAGAAGATTAGAGAAGGACATGAAGTGGCTGAGGAGGTCTGCCTATTGCAGATGGTGGGAGAGAGATGAAGGTCAGGGTGTCCAAATCCCAGAAGAAGGAAGAAAGAAGTCCTGCTGTACCAGAAATGGGCAGCAGAAAGGCATGTCTGCGGGAACCGTTGGCCTGTAGCCCTGAATGGCACAGCCTGGTGCAACGCTGGGCCACATTTGTAAACTTCACATCCAGATTCAGTCAATATTTTAAAAACAGTTTCCATTTCAGTGGTTCCCAACCTTAACTACACATTAGAATCACCCAGGTAGATTTTACAAAATACTCATAATACCCATGCCTGGGCTCACCCCACTGTGATGGAATCAGATTCTCTGGGGATGGGCCCAAATATTAGCAAGTTTTAAAAGTTCCCCAGGTGATTGTGTTGACTGTTTCATGTTCTGTTACATATTGTGTTATCCCTCTTCCCACACATTATCTGGCTAATGCTCCCAGTAATTCTATGAGGTTAGTAATTTTCTGCCCATTTTATGGATGAGGAGACTGAGGCTCAGAGAGATTAAGAGTGTTTCCCAGCCTGTAAAGAGCAGAACCAGACTTTAAAGCTACCTTGGTCTCCAACACCTTTGCTCTAAATCACTGCTCCCAAATGTGATGAGGATGTCAGGTCATTCTGTAAGAAGAAGCTGGTGAGGTAGATTGAAGTCTTGCAAAGGGGGTTGGATATTTTCCTGAAGGAGATAGGTAGCCACTGAAGGATTTTCAAGCCCAGGAGCAGCACCTTTGTATACTTGTGAATCTGCCAGCCAACATAGTGAAAAATAAGCCAAGTTACTCAAGGACTTTAATTCACCAGTTTCTAAATTTCTAAAGGGATTGAAAGATTGATAATTGTTCTGAGGTGGTCAGGGAATTCTGACTCTGGCTCTGCTGTTATCTGTCATCCTCCCCATGAGACATGAACCTGGCAAAGGCAGGAACAGTGTCTTGCTCCTCCGCTTGTCCCTTCTGCTTAGCACAGGATCTGCACTGAGCAGGAGACCAACTGGGGCTTGCGAATTGAAATGCGTGGGGTCCTTCTGCAGCTTCTTCCCAGCTGCAATTAGCAGATGGTAAAATGCCTCTCCAGGTGGTTCTTGACCTAACAGGTGCACATGTGGAAGGCCTCCCCCTTTGCAGAGCATTTGACTGTCTGATTTATTATTAGCAGGATACGGTGAGTCTGGACCAGATCCAGAAAACAGTTAGAGATGTGAGTAAAGAGGTAACAGCTCCTAGGAGGAAAGTTTAAAGTAAATACAGTCCCTTAGTCTGGGGCAGAGAAAGCAGGCTGTAATGTATGAGATGTCAAGCCTGTGAGGAGTCTTTGGGAAAAAGCGATACCTCCCTCCCTCCTTTCCTGTCATCCTCCCTTCCTCCCACATGTCTGTCTGTAGCAAACATTGATTGAAGTCCTACCATGTGCTAGGCACTGTGTTAGGGAATGGGAAGAATAAAGAGATTTATCATGTAGATTCTATGCCCTTAAGATACTTATGATATGGTAGGAACAGAAAATGAATAGCTGTAATAAAACATCAAGATTAAGTGGAATGAGAGGTCAGGGGGAGGAAGCAGAGATCACTTTTTGCTTGGATGCTTGAAGAAAACCTCATAAAGGAAGAGGTAAACTTGAACTTGAACCTGGGTTGAGAGAGGGTTTGAATCAAAGTAGCAGGAATCATTAAGAATGTAGACTTTATTCAGGAAGATCTGATCTGAATCCTGACACACAGATTACTAGCTGTGTGACTTTGGTAAAATCACTTCACCTCTCTGAACCTTAGCTTCCTCCTCTGTAAAAGTAATTAAAATATTCTCCTATAATTGTCCTTTCTCCTGCATGATAGGTCTGTCTTCATGTAATTGGAAATTTCCATCAGCACACACATGTGTTGTAATAACTCCCATTTTAAAAAAAAAAAAACCTCTCTCCTTTGAAACCACACACTGCATCAGCTACCACCTGTTTCACTGCCTCTTTTAGAACAAACTCCTTGCATGAGTTGTCTGTACTTGCTTTCTCTCAATCCTCTCCTCCCATTTTCTCTTGCACCCATGTCAATCAGGCTGTTGTCCCTATTACTCCACTGCAACTGCTTGTGTCAAGGTCACCAGTGACCTACATGAAACAGAACCCAAATCTTACTTGGCTTAGCAGCAGCACTTGACACAAATGACCCTTTTTGCCTCCTTCACATAGATCCCAGGGTACCACACTCTGTTGGTTTTCTTCTCAACTCCCAGGCTGTGCCTTCTGAGTCTCCCGCTGTTTCTCTTTCACTTCTCTGACCTTTATTTAAATTCTGGACCAGCCCATAACTTAGTACTAATTAATACCTTCTCACTGTCTACTTGCACTCTTTTGGTGATCTCATTCAGCAATGCCCTAACATTTTCCCAACTTGTATCTCTGTCCCAGACTCTCCCCTGGACACCCGACTCAGACACCCAACTGTCTGCTGGACACCTTCACTTGGATGTCCCAGCATGTCCAAAATCAAACTCTCAATTCTCTCTACCCACTCAAACTCCTTCCGAAGTTTCTCTCACTTCAATTATTGGCGATTCCATTTTTTGTGTTGCTGAAGATAAAAACTTTACAGTCATCTTTGACTCTTCTTTCCTTTATACCCCAAATGAAATCCACAGCCAGTTTCACGGGCTCTACATTCAAAATACATCCTAAATGTATTTTGAGAGGATGGAAAGACAGCGAGAAATGTGACCATTTCTCACCACCTCCACTCTTCTCATCCTGGTCACCATCATACTCTCCTGGATTACAAAATAGCTTCCTAAACACCATCCTGCTTCCACCGTTGACCCAACAGCAAGAATAACCCTCTCAAAGTGTCTCATATGATGTCATTCTTCTCCCTTGAACCCTCAAGTGACTTCTCAATGCTCTCAGAGTAAAAGCTAAAGTCTTGCCATGCCTGTAAGGACCTCTCCCCTCCTGTACCATTCTGACTTTATCCCTTAACACCCCCTGCCTTGCTCTCTTCTGGCCGTATTGCCTTCTTAGATGTTCCTCACATCTACCAAGTATGTCTCCACTTCACCGTTTTTGCATCTGCAACTCTTTTTCTCCAGGAGTCTGAAAGGTTTGATACACAGTCTGCTCAGGCTGCTGGAACAAAATACCATAGAATGGGTGAAGTAAACAAACATAAATTCATTTCTTTTAGTTCTGGAGGCTGGAAAGTCCAAGATCAAGGCCAGGAAGGGTTTAGTTTCTGTTAAAGGCTACCTTTCTGGCTTGTAGATGGGCACCTTCTTGCTGTATCCTCACATGGCCCTTCCCCGGTGGATGCATATGGAGAGACAGATCTCCCCCTTCCTCTTCTTATAAGGCCACCGCCCCTATCAAATTAGGGCCCCACCCTTATGAATTCATTTGATCTTGATTACATTTTAAAGGCTCTATCTCTAAATATAGTCATATTGGGGATTAGGGCTTCAACATATGAATGTGGGGGAGGATAACACAACTCATGCCAGAGCATGCACATATATATGTGTATGTGTATTTGTTGTTTATTAACAGCCTCCCTACTCACCTTCCCCTCTTAGAAGAGAGTTTGTTTCATTTACTGTTATATCACCTGTACTTAGACAAATGTCCTGACGTGTTAGGTACTCTATTTATTAGTGGTGGTTTTTGTTTTTGTTTTATGTATATAGGTGCCATACTTAGTGGTACTTACGTACCTACTCACATACTCAGTGACAGTAAGTGTTATTACTTAGTAACTGCCTGGTACATGGAAGTATTCAATGAATGTTAGAATGAATTATTACAAGGTCGTAATAAGGAAGGACGTTTTATGGGGAGGGAGTCTTGGTAAAACGGGACCGATTCATTGAAGTGGGGAAATACTGCTTACTTAACAAGAATAACAAAGCATTCTGTTGAGCCTGGGCAACCTTTGCTAAGTTGTGCTAGGAGGGTTTTATATGCCATGCTTGAGTGTTAGGACATTGGTGGCATTCAGAAGCAATTTAATATTTCAAGCAAGAGAGTGTCATAGTTCGAGCTGGGTTTAGTTCAATTAATTAAATCTGGTATGGAGGAATGATTGGGGAAGGGTAAGCCTTGGGGCAGAGAACCCCGAGGAGAATTTGTCAAGTGGGCCAGTTTGACCAATTAATTTTCAGCGTTATACAATCTGCTACCCTTTGCCTCTGTCTTTCATATTTTATTTCAATAATGTTTTTACTTCAATGCAACACTTTTTTTTTTTTCATGTCCGGCAACGGATCGCAACCCTCAGTGTCGCACCCGTACCGGACCGGGACCGGTAACGGGATCGCAACCCTTGTTGCTGCACCCGCACCTTGCCCAGCCAGTGAGCGGGAACCGGTCTGTATGTGGGATCTGAACCCTCGGCAGGAGCGCCGCCGCGCTCCCAAGCGGCGCACTGTAGCAGTGCACCACCAGGCCGGCCCATTCAATGCAACACTTTTTGATCCTTTTTCACATGAGCCATATAATTGCTAAACAGCTTATTGAGGATATAAATTAGAGGATCTCTTGAATTCTCTCTTCGTCTCTCTGTTTTCATATCATATTGCATGTATCATTCCCATGATATCTCAGAATGACCCCTCTTTTACAAACTACTGGATGTTCTGAAAAGCCCAGTGATTTTTCTTTACCATTCTCTTGGACAGAAGGTCCATTTGCCCATTATTGGAGAGTAATGAGTTCTGGCAAAATTTGAATGGTCCTTGTTCAGATATTTGGGTCCAAGAAAAATGGGAAAGACTGCATTGCTTGAAAATGATTTTGACTTGCACAGGACCTGGCTCTGTGATGGGATCAGTGACATCTCTGGATGGAGGCCATGGTGGTTGCTTTCCCAGGTTTGTGGAGGTGGTCTGGGGCACTTCTGTCCTCCTCTTTCCTTCTCACTGTAGATGGACAGGCCCTGTCCCTGCCCCCTGAACATGTTCACTTGTAGCTCCCTCTGCATCAGAGAAGCCTGAGGGCAAGCTGATTCCAGAGCACTGTGGACTGCCACTGCCTTGGCCCCATCCCTCAACTCCATCCCTTATTTCTCTGATTTTCAGATTCTATACACTTATGTCATGTCACCTTCCCTTTTCTGAAGTAGCCTCTGAAACCCAGCCAGATTTGTTCTTCCTCTGTCTCACTGTTTTCCCAAACTGTGGTCTGAGGACCACTTGAATCTCAATCACCTGAAGAGCTTGATATACCTGCAGGTTCCTGGACTCTACCTGCAACTCTGAGCATGAAAACCCAAATTTTATTTTTTAATCCTATCTGCAGGATTTCTTGCAAAAATAGCACTTAATTTTTGGCTTATCCATAGTACCGTTGCCTGTATTATTTAGATATTATTTATTCTATTGAAATACAAATGTATATTTATACATATTCTAATGGTGTATTTATTGGTTATTTCAAAGGGAAAATTTAAAGGGTGGGGAATTAAGTCTATTGAAACATTGAAACACTTGCCATCCTATTTCATCATTTCATGAAATAGGGTTTTTATATTCTTTATAAGTTATTATTGGGACAATAAAACCATATTGCAGAAAGCTGAAAAAATAAGAAGAAGAGTATAATTTCCCCAATTTGATGCAATGACTACTTTTGTGTCAGTACTGTCCCTTTGGGTCTCTGTACAGAATTATTTATAAACGTGAGCTGTGTCATTGTTAGTGTTCGCACTGTTTGGTGTGATGCATAGTCAGAGAGAGGAGGCCAAGAGCACAGACTGTGTTCTTTCCCCCACCTTCTTGGAGGACACAGCCAATTGGATTCATGGAAAGACCCATTGACTTGAGAACCATCCCAGGGCACCCAAAATCTTCCTACAGGATGAGGTGCAGAATAATCTAAGACCAGATCTCCAGTTTACCGAAGTCGCCAGCATCCCAGGAGCTGGTGTTTATGGAGTTTTTTGATTCATCCTGTGTTTACTGTCACCTCCTATGTGCCAGTGCTCCGTTGCTGCCCTGGGACTCCCAGGCTGGTGGGGGAGACAGTCACATAAACAGCAATTACCATGTATTGAAATAAGTGTCGCTCTGGAGGGCAGTGTGAAGTAGGACCCTGGAGAAGGAGGCACAGCCACTAACTGACCAAGGCACGAGCGAGTTGAGATGCATGACCATGTGGGGCTCTTGTGGCCTCTGTTCTCAACTCAGATTTGTTCCCAGTGGAGCCAAAAGACTTCAAAAAATAAAATACTGAATCTCTGATGTGTGCAAGACATGGTGTTAGGCAGCGTTATCACTCTTAGGGAATGGCATATTTTCCCTTTTTTACTTCATTGTATTTTCATTGGAATTCCAAGCTATTTAAAGTATATGAGTACAGAAAATGATAGAAGAAACACATGTACGTATGCACCAGACATATTTAAACAAAGACTTTTTTTTTTTTTTTTTTTTGCTATATTTGATTCATATTTTCTTTAAAGGAAACAAAACACTACACTGTTGAAGTTGTTTTGTAGCCCTTCTGGATGGCGTTTCTTTCCCTTCTTTTCTCCTTGCCACAAGGTAACTATTTTAAAGTTGGTATTTGTCCTCCTTGTATGTATTTTGCTTTCATTGCTTAGGTATATGCTACATGCTTTAGAGTATATATACATTGTATCATGTACTTCTGCATCTTACTTTTTTTCCACCTCTCAATATTAAATTCTTGCTATTTATCCACGTGGATCATGAAGAATCTAGCTCCTTCATTTCAGCTGTAGAATATATTCCACTGTTTGAAAATACTAGGATGTATTTATTCATTCTTCTTTGGCTGGACATTTGAGTTGCTACAGAAAGCATCCTTCTCTATATCTCGTTACATGTATGTAAGAATTTCTCTAGGTAATATTCCTAAAGGTAGATTATGTGGGTCTTTAGAGATGGGCATTTTCAGCTTCACTGCATATTTTCAAATTGCTCTTCGAAGTGTTTGTGCACATTTTCACTCCTACCAGCAATATAACAGCTCCCATTTTCCAATATCGGTATTATCACACATTTCAATTTTTGACAATTTTATGGACATGAAACAGCATCTTATCAAGTTTTCAATTTATATTTCTCTGATTAATAGAGAAAATTATTATGTTTTAATGTGTTCATATATGGAAGTTTTAATGTATTCCGAATACTAACCCTTTTTTGCTTATATGCATTAAAATATTTTCTCCCAATTTCTGGTTATTTTCAACACTTTTCATCAACTTCTGTCTTACAGATATTTGTAAATTTTTCCTTTGCTGTAGTTGTGTATTGTACAGTTTGTTTAAGAAATCCTCCCTGTTGCAGAACCCTACATATATTCTCCAATATTTCCTTTCAAAAGATTTAAGATTTTATTTCTACATTTAAATCCATAACTCAAGAAGATTGAAAAAAATTTTTTAACTATGAAAAGTTCATGAAATTAAAATGTATAGCTTAATTATTATAAAGCAAACAGGATGTAACTGTAACCTGTGTCGAGAAATAAGACCTCAGGGCCAGAGAAATCCTTCATATGCCCCCTTTCAATTATAACCTCTTCACCTTGACCAAATTAATCACTACCTTAATTATGATGGCAATTGTATTGTTGCTTTTCATTTAAATTTGAAAGCCTAATTCATAAGTCTAAGAATTTAAGCATCCTTAAAGTAAGCAATATATATAGAATTTATTATCTAAGTATTTAAGTGTTCTTATTGTTTGGTTTTGCTTGTGTTTTTAAACTATATGTGAATGGAATAATACAACATGTAACCCTTCATGTCTGACTTCTTTTTCCCAATATTCAGTCTATGAGATTAGTCCAGGTTAGGGGTAGCATCGTGTGTTCATTTTCATGATGATATGTTATGCCATTGGGTGAATATTACCCAGTGCACTTATCCATTCTACTGTTGTTGGACATTTGGATTGTTTCCAGTTTGGAGATACAGAGGTCAGTTTCATTTATTTCCATGTGGGTGTCCAGTTCTTCCACAACTGTTCATCAAAAGGACTCTCAAAAACCAGTACTCTGTGATAGGCACCTTTGTCACCCCCAAATCAAGTGTCTGTATACGTGTAGACACCTTTATGGTTTCTGTTTTGTTACATTGGTCTATGTGTCTATTCTTGCATCAATGCCACACTACCTAAATTAGTTAAGCTTGTAATCAGTCTCGAGGGCTGGCAGAGCAAATTCTCCCCTTTGTTCGCCTTCAAAGGTGTCTTCCACCTTCCTGAATCTTCATTTTTCTGGTATATAATTAACTCATCAAGACACACACACACACACACACACACACACACACATGCACCTTTTGTGCTTTTTAGTATAAACCATCTGGATTTAGTTTTGTGTGTGTTCTGAAGTTGAAATCTAATCTTATTCTACTCTAATTTTCTTCTTGTAAGGATGGCCAATTGTCCCAGCCTCAGTTATTGGCCCTTCACAGGTACATTGTTAGAGCTGCTCTGCTTTTCTTTTTACTAATACAGTTAATCCTCATTGTTCATGGACTCGGTTTTTATGAATATACCTATTTGTTAAAATTTATTTTTAACCCTCAAACAAATACTCAAGGCATGGTCATGGTTATTCGCAGGCATGTGCAAAGCATTGAAAAATTTGGGTCACCTGATGGACACGTTCCTGGCTAAAGTCAAAGAGATGTTGTGCCTGCTTGTTTCAGTCTCATACTGCAAACAAGTGTCCTTTTCAGGGCCTTTTTAATTCTATGTTTAATTCTGTGCTTTTTGCATTTTTGTGCTTTTCGTTGGTAATTTTGTAGTTTAAAATGACCCCCAAGCATAGCACTATAGTGCTGTCCAGTGTTCCTAAGCTCAAGAAGGCTGTGATGTGCATATGGAGGAAATAACTATGTTAGATAAGTCTTGTTCAGGCATGAGCTATAGTGCCGTTGGCCCTGAGTTTGATGTTAATGAATCAACAATATATATTAAATAAAGTGCCTTTAAACAGACACACACATAAAACAACATTATGTATTAGTTGGTTGATGGAAATGTTGTGACCAAAGGCTCATAGGAACCTAACTCTGCATTTCCCCTAGGAACAATGGTTCAGTATTTATTAACTCAGTGTTCACAGTGAATTTAAAAAACATAACTACCATGAATAAAGAGAATTGACTGCATTTGATTAGTGTGCCTTTTTCTATCCTTTACTTTCAAACTTTCTGTGTGACTCATAAACAGCATATAACTGGCCCTTTTTTCTCCAATCTAGTCTGAGAATGTTTGTCATTTTAAAAGTCAGTTAATCTGCATTTGAACACTGATATGAGGGTACTTCAGAAAGTTTGTGGAAAAATAGAATGGAAAGATAATAAGACTCTTTCCATGAACTTTTTGAAATTCCCTCCAATATATTGGTTTATTTCTACTATTTTATTTTGTATTTTACAGTTATCTTGCTTTTTTCTCTCTCTCTCTTTTGCTGCTTTCTATTGAATTGGTTGAATTCTATTTATGTATTTATTTAGTTTTACACTGTCAGTTTATAAATTATACATTTTATTTTTATCCTTTGGTGGACACATTACTCTTACATTTTTAACAAGTGTATTTAATCAACAAAGACTAAGGTTAAATTGTATTTCTTTCCTTTCCCCCTAAAATACAAAGTTCTTAAAATGTTTTTCCTTTATATTTTCAGTTATATTATACATAATGTAATATCTTTGTTCCCAGGATTAAGTGGATTCTGAGCTTTGAACTAGGTCTCAGTTGGCAGTTCTGAAGACTGTGCATGACAGTCAGGGTTATAATTAGGGTTTTGTCTCTTAGGGTTTTAGCCTGTTGCTCTGGCTGAAGGTATACAGCTGGTGCTAACTGCAAAGTCCTTTGCAGTATCCCATTGGTGAGATAAAGTGAAGGTTAACATCCCTGGTCACTCATCTGAATTCAGCTTAATGCCAAGGGATCATTGATCCTCTGAACACTTGTACATCAGCTGATGGCCTTGTCAAGTAGGGACTTTGAAGCTTGGACATTTCAAACAGTTTTTAAAATGTGAAACAGGAAAAAAAATTATGGCAGCTATACCTGGGAGTCATGCTGGCCCTCACCATCAGACTAATGCTACTATTTAGAAATGATTAGTCATTGCTAACAAATATAGGGCTTTTCTTTTCTTTTTTGTTTCCATGAAATATTAGTTAAATTGTCTCTGGGATCCCCGCCAGATCCTACCTAGAGCTTTATAGGTCAAAGGCCAGCTCTCTTCTTTTCAAGGGTGGCTCCTGTCAGCTGTTTTGTGCTCAGGCCTTGGGCTCACTGATTTTATATCTGCTGAATCACTTAAGTTCATGCACAGAAAAGCCATTTAAGGTAGACTCATTGCTGGCATCTTGTAGATTAGGAAACAGAAGCCCAGTTGGGGGGGTCTAAGGCCAGGAATTAGAAAGATACTGGCATCTGTTTTAACTCAGGTGATCAATTCCCAGTCCTGTGGTCTTTCCCTTCTAGAACAGGGGTCTTATTCTCTAGGTATCTTAGAATCACCTGGGGAGTGGATAAAAACTGCACCTTCCTGGACCCCATGCTCCGTCCATATATTAAGTGGCTCCTAGCTGGTGCCCAGGAATCTGCATGCTTACCAAGCTTCCCAGATGATGAGGAGCTAGTAGTCCAAGGCAACCAACAACTCAGAAAAACAATCCCAAAAGGTCGAACCAACAGAAAATCAAAGATTACCCCAGGCAGAAAGCGACCAGCTAAATAGCTATCCCCGAATCTCATCCCATTTTCTCTCTCTCTGCTTTCTCAATCTCAGGATTTCATCTCTGCCCTGGTTCTCCTGGGACCTCATCTCCATGATGCCTCAGTTCTGTCTCTGGACCCCACGTGGGCCTTTGTCCTAGGTTAGGAGCTATCTGTGCCAGACTCTTTCTGGAGAAGAACACTGAGCTTGGGCTTGAAGGACAAGCAGGTTCAGGAAGAGAGAAGAATGTTTAGACCCAGGCAAAGAGGGAGCAAGAGGATCGGTCACTGTGAGGTTGTCCTCACATTCCTCACTGTGTCCTTCATTCTAAGAAGCTAGAACTGAGAACACTTGCAAAAATGTGATAAGAGGAAGCAGAGAAGAGAGGCTTTGTCCTCCTCTCCCTCCTGGACCAGCAACAGGTGAAACTCACTTCCTTTATTTTGAACAGAGGCAGAAATTTCTCATTCTAATGCTTTAGAGAGAAAGAGAAGTAGCCAGGGGAAGAGGAATGCACAGAACACATAGACACATAGAAACAGATGGGTTTGCAGGGAGCAGATGTTTTACCCTAAGATTTGAAAACAACCAGGTGCTTCTAGAGCTACCTTGTCCCCTTCCTCCACTGGCCACCTTAGTTCTTTTTCTCTCATTCTTCATTTCCCCCTCTCCCCTTCATGGCCAACGGCCTGGAGGCCCTTCTGGATTCAGAATGGGGTCACCCAGAAGAGTCTTGGATCCTTGCAAGTCCAACATCCATACTGCTCTGGAAGATCTTGAGGCTCCAGCCATGCACAAGACTTGCTCCTGGACAATGGGAACTGGGGGCGATGGCACAGACCCCTGACTGACTGCCCCACTGGCTCCTGATTCACATTCACAATGGCCTAAGACCTAAGGGAAACCAAGTCTGTGTCTACCATGAGAAAGGTAGACATTCCATGAAAAAGGAGTGGGCAAATATAGTTAAAATGGGCAGATATTTGGGGAGGAAGTAATTTAGTCTGGAGTCCTGGAGGTGCTATAGGAAAAACTCCATGCCAGTCCTTGCTGTATGTGCCAGGAAATCCCAATGTGGGCTGATTTTCTGAGACAGACAGGAATTCCACCATGTCTCCTTTTCTTTAGAGCTCACTGTTTTTAGAGATTTAAAACTCATTAGGGAATGGCTTAAGAAGTTAATAACCTGTTACCATTCTGAAGAATTACATTTGATGTTGTTTATAGCTATTTGGCTTATGAAGATAAATACATTAAGATTGGGAGCCAATTCTTATTCATGCCACTTATTGAAGGCACATCCTCCAATAATAAATACATATCATTAATCTTAAACCCACATGGGGAGAATTTCATTTTTTAAAATTAATTGTACTTGTGGGATTGTATTTTTTTTAAACTCGAATCTAAAAAAAAGTGCAATAATACAATAAACTTTGTATCTCTGGTACAGAATTCGATTTGTGTGGGAAAAACAAATTAACTGTGAAATGTAACCAGGAAAAGTAATGTTGATTACAAGGAGCACATAATTAGGGCAGCTCAAATATGCACTGGATTCCACTTTTCTCCCACCACGCCTGAGCACTAGTGAGTAGGTATTCAATTTGGTTTTAATTATCACATTAGTGTCGATCATAATTTCCACAAATGGTTTTTAAGCCACAGGAATGGATATTAGAGTTGGAAGACTTTTTTTTTTTCCTTCTAAGCATTTGAGCATTTATTTCCCAAATACCAGGGTCATCTGTGCAGGAAGAAAAAGTCACACAAGGATGGTCATTTCTCAATGCAATAATTCCAGGTTCTTTCTGAAGCCAGGTCATTTGTTTTATTTCATTGGATACAGTTTATTTATCCACTGTTAATTAGGGATGCTTCCTTAAATGTGAGTGTGCAAGGAACTGAGAGACTTGTAAGTCTTTGTCTTTGCATTACTATTTGGCAGAGAAGATGTACAAGAAAACTGTTTTTTAAGTAATTAAACTGTTCCAAGATATATAACAACCATGTTTATTAAGTTTAGTGATAATATAAAGTGACAGGAGCACACAGAAGGGAGTGAGTGAGCCCTTCCAAGGATGAGGGCATGAAAGGGGAACTTTGTGTTGGATTTTGATGGATAAACAGGAGTTTACCAGGGAGAGAAAGGAGCAATGGCTTGAGGCAGGAAAGGGCACGAAGCATTCAGAGGACAGAATGACTGAAGATCAGGAGGCTGGAGGAATGAGTAGCAGGAGGATGGCGCTGGTGAGGCCAACTGCTTGCCCCCTTGTTCACATGCCCTGATCATCTATTCTTCTCTCTGAGGTCATCTCACCTCAACCAGAGAAGAAGCCCCAGCTGGAACTTTCAGCTTTCAGCTTTACCCTTCTCTAATCTGCCTTCCACATTGCAACCAAATGGATCTTTTTGAAACCCAAATCTATGTCACTCCCCTTGGCTGTTGGGATAAAGTCCAGACCCGTGTGACCCAAAAGGAGCTGCCTGAGCTGGCCTCGGCCAGCCTTTTAGACCTCAAGTCCTATCAGTCATCCTCTGTCTCATTCTCTCCTCTCAGCCTTTGCACATGTTGTTCCTACTGCCTGGCAAACTCAGTTTTCTCAAATAAGCATCTTCTCTTTCTTCACTCCACTTTCCTCCCGCTTATTCTCTGAGCCCTTTCTTTTCTTGTTTCATAGCCTGTATACAGTGGGTAATTATTTCTTTCATTTGATATCCATGTGTCATTTGTCTCTCTTCCTCATTAGAATGCAAACTCCAGGAAAGAAGGGATGATATTGGTCTTTCTCACAGCTGTATACCCAGTACCTGGCACTGTGACAGGTGCCTCCCAGGCTCCAAAAAATTACTTCTTGAGAAAATAGATGAAGGGGCCAGATTCCAGGGGGCCTTGTATGCCAGGCCATAAGCTTTCGACTTTATCCTGTGAACAATAGGAAGCTAAGAGAGATATTTAACCAGGCTGACAATGAGCATGGCATGAGTTTGCTTGACACAGAAAATTAAGTTTAAAATATTTTCAGTAATTTTACCCATACTGTGACTTTGCTGGCATCCCTCCATGGTGATGCAATGATGGGAGCAAAAAGCGATTTTCATTTCTCGAGTAAAACATAAAACCTATTCCTGCAGGGCCTTACACACTCAGAATGAAAACTGAACCAACTGGCCCTGTCCAGACAGGCGAGAGAGCTGGTTAGCGGGAGGGGTGGCGGGTCACTGACAGCAGAGGGGCCTCTGGTTTGCAATTTTAAGGGGACATAAAAAGCTGGCTGGCTCTCACAGAACACCAGGCTGAGCTGCAGAAAACTCCCTGTTGCAATATAAATATGGGATGAAAGTTGATTAACCAATTTTACATTGTTATCTGAGCCTTCAATCCATTTGCACTTGAATTAAAAAGACAGAAATTGAGTTTTGGTTGGACAGGCATTTTTCAACAGGCAATGTAGGTTAAAAAAAAAAAAAAAAGGTTTAAATTCCTTTTTCACCTGAAATCTTTATCTGGCAGAGGATTTTCTATGCTGTCATTCTGCTAGATTTTGTGTAATAACTGCCTAGGGTTTACCGTGAGGGCTCAGAATACACAGACTACAGTGAGAAAGGGCATCTCCTGCATTTTCTTCCAGGGCCAGGGCATTCTTGCTGTCAGGGACACTTTATTTCTCAATTAGATGATTACAGCGGTCTCCTCACTGGGGTCTACATAGCCTTTTGGGCCATCCCTGGCACATCTCTGCTCAACCCCCATCTCTTCTTACCATGCAGCCCCAGGAATGTTATTTCAGTGCAAATCTGAAGATATTTCTTCCCTGCCCCAAACCTCCCCATTTTTGATTTCTCATTCAGCACACAGTATAATGCTTTGGTGTGATCAAGGACTTCAACAATCTGTCCACGCATGCCTGCATTTCTGAACTTGGCCCCTTTCCTCTCTATCTTTATTCTACATTGATGTACCCACCCCACTCTATTTTCCAGGATCCCCTGTCTGCCTACTTGCCCCAGAAACCAGCAGGTGAGTTTGTGTCACCTTGCCTTGATTCTCCTGGGGAAACACCAGCCTTGCACCCCCTCTTTCCCACCACCATCACTTCTGGCTCAAATTCTGCACATTCAAAGCCCCACCAAGAGACATGGACAACCCATTTCCTAGGAAACAACATGGAGACTGCAGCATTCCCCAGCTTGCCTGGCGTAAGATTCACTGGGGCAGGTGCTCGATCAGGAAGGGTCATGTTTGTCAGATGAAAAAAAGAGGCGTTTCTCCCAGACAGAGTTGTGCTTGTCCAAGGACATATGGTCACAGCAATGCCCACCCAAGCTTGTGTCCTATGGCCTCGAGCATCCTTCCATGGAGGGTACAGAGTTATGACCTGTTGGGGCTGAGAGTCTACACTGGATTCCCATTCTGAGTCCTGTTTGGTCAGCTTACACTGAACCTCCATCTCCACGTACCACACCATTCCTATATCCATAGCCCCTTGATCACTCAAATCCCCCAGAAAAGCCTGTAAATAGCAGAGAAACCACTCTGGTCTTACGTATGCCCCCTCTATTCTGGGACTGTTGACCAGTGCACCTGGCAGTGTGCCTTATGCTCCAGCCCTTCTGTATCGGTTGCGGTTCTTGAGCACACCCTGAACTTGACATCTTTCTGTCTGCCTGATAGTGGCATTCCATTCCTCTCTAGTGGGGCCTCCGTGGGACTCGAAAATCAGAACTGGGTTTGAAGCCACACTGTACTGGCATATATGTGAGCTTCGGCATGTCATTTAGCCCTACTGAGCCTCAATTTACTCATTTGAAAAAATGAGAACAAAACTTCCTGCTTCCATGGGGTTGTCTCGAAGATTCTGGGTGATGCAGTATGAGGTATATTTCCATCCAGATAGCACAATGAAATGAGTGTGCCTCCCTGTCTTGTCGTAGACTTTGGTGAAGTTAGGAAAGTTGCCTCTGGTGCCTTGACTGAAGTGTCAGCCTGGCGCCCTAGGGTCGCTTTCCCCCAAGAGTCAGTGAGTCCAAGGCTCGGAGCTTGGATCCCCTCTTTGATATGAGTCCCACTCCTTCAGAAGCCACACAGGGGCTGCTGTGTGAGCTCTTACTTGGGGATGAATTCTACTGATTCTGGGCTCTCACTCCATCCAGTCTTACTATGTGTTGTGGTCCCAACTTGAGAATTTCTAACAGCACTGCCCAAGGAATTGTCACTTAGCAAACTCTGAGCTGAGACAATTTCACAGCCCTGGAGAAGGGGATTGGGAGTCTCTGGAGAGCACCTGAACAGTTTCTTTGCATCCTTCCAAGGAGAATGCCTCTGGGCCAAAAGCCCATGCTGACCGTAGTGGACAGGGACTCCACTGGCAATCAAGAGACCAGTCTCTAAGTCCACTGCTGCTACTGATTTTCAAAGCAACCCTTGGAGAATCTCTTGCTTTCCCCATGCCTCAGTTAAAAGTACTAGACAGAGAGACCTCTAAGGTCCCTCAAAATTCTTGCATTGTATGGTTCTTATTAGTGAGTGGCCCAGGGAAGATTCATCCATGTGTGCACACCTTGTGGTGCCGAAGTGAGATGCAGAGTACAGGGTTCCCAGTACCACAACCAACACGCACAATGGAGCACTCGGTATCTGTGGTGCCCCACGAATATTTGCCTATGGAAAAATAAAACATATTCAAGTGCACTCTTTTTTGAGACTACCCTGTGCTGGGTGATTTGCTTCTATTGAAGCATGAATTCCACTCTG
The DNA here is from genome assembly GCF_000696425.1 of Galeopterus variegatus. Lineage (NCBI taxonomy): Eukaryota > Metazoa > Chordata > Mammalia > Dermoptera > Cynocephalidae > Galeopterus > Galeopterus variegatus. The sequence goes on along the minus strand of NW_007727419.1, from coordinate 49,942 downwards.
CCTTAGTTTGCATATTTCCTGAAGCAGATTCTGAGAGACGAATTAGGGTGCAAGTCATTTATTTGGGGAATGATAACCAGGAGCATAGCAGAGGAGTGGAGACATGGGACAGAGAAGGGAGGAAAACCAATACAGGGGGCATTCGTGAGCGTGTTACTGCTGTGGCAATAGGGGCACAATCCCCACGAGCTCTCTGGGAAACTGAGGAACATATCTCAAAACTGTACTATAGGGTTGGGGGTGGGGGTTGTGTATATATTCACCACTTCCCACTCCTGCATTGGTGGAGAGTCTCCTCTGGGCCTTAACCCTCTGGCCTTTTGGTGCACCCCTGGCGTGGGCCAATCCTGCTGCCTCAGCCAGAGAACACCCTTAAGCAGAAAGAGACAGAAGGCTCTGGAATATAAGGGGCTACCACCTGCCAGTGGTATCCGGCAGGGGGCAGGATTAGTGATGTGCTGGCGTCAGCTCATACCAGCTCCCAAGGGCTGATCGTCAACTTTCCAAGAACTCTTAAAAGCTAATTGTTAAACATTGTTATTAAAAATTACATTTTATGAACTTATAATAAAATAAATTATATGAGAGACAAAAGTAACAAATATTGAAATCTCATCTAATTATCTTACTACACTTCTTTATTCTCTATGCTCTTGAGGTTATTTACATCTGTCATACTCGTAGGTGAAAATATAAGAGGATGATGCATATGTACATAAGCCATCCCAGGAATATACACACCATAGGAACTGGTAAATGCAATCAGGGCTTTTTTCCCCTCCAAACAACAGGGGCTTAAACATTTACCAGAACCATCGATTGAGGTGCTACTGATAGGACACTGACAGTGTCTGTGACACACTCCAGAACTGTAGCCCTCAGGATGCTGTTGCCTCTGCCACGGTCAGGTCACTTCAGACTTGGGGAGCTGCCCGTGGAAGCAGGAAGTCATCCTTATTAATGGCACCTGCACAGCCCCCTTTGTCCTGAACTGCACCAGAAAAATGGATGTTTCCCCGCAGCCTGCCTCTCTCCTGGTCTGGCTCAATTCCAATTCCATGCACGTGGTGAGCAGGAAAAAAAAAAGTTGTCACATCTGGACCTCCAGCTGCAAGGGAGTCTGAGAAAAATAGATGTTAGATTTCTGGCTTCTGCATGACAGAAAGGGGTTAGCATCATAGTCCTCCTGTATCCCTAAAGCCCAGCACATGGCCGGGTATGCAGTGGGAGCTCTGGAGGTGCATGTTAAATGAATTGAAGATTCAAGAAAAGGAAATTTTGTCCACCTTGGTTATTCTTCACCTTTGTCAGGAAGTATTTATTCAATGGGGATTAAGGCTAAGAAAGAAACGTGTGGCCTGATCGCTTTTCTTTTTCCTTCCTTCACTTTCCTTTCCCTTCCCCTTTATCCCTCCCCGTATCTCCCCATCCTCCCCTCCCCCCACCTCCTCAGCTTTCATTGCTTCTCTTGAGGATGCAGAGGGGCATCCTTCAGCCCAGTCCATGGCACAGCATCTCACGTTCATGTAACTATACACCTCCTTTCAAGCAGTCCCTCAGTGCTGCAGGATTATCGGGTCCATATGAGCATGTCATCAAAACTCGGATCCAGTAGCAATGGAAACGTGCTCCAGGAAATGGCTTTCCCCTTTAGGGAGGGCCAAGCTCTGTCCTTGGGAACCCACTGCATTCTCTTTGCTAGAAGAACATGCGTATTTTCTATTCAGAGTTCTCTAGGGCGCTGCAGGCTGGAAAAGTTCATGTGCCCTTTTCAAAATATGAAATACAGGCCTAATTTGCAACATTGTCGTATCTCATTTTCCCTGATAACACCTTAATAGGGGCTTTTTATAACAGTGTTTTGTGGAAAGAGATACTGGTGGTGTGCTGTTGGCTCTGGGTGGTTGTGCTGGAGGCCTGGCTGTGAGCCCTTGGAGAATCCTTTTCCCTCTCTATCCCAGGTTGCTATGGTAAAAATGAAGTTCGTTAAGTGCTTTCAGTTATATCCAGAAATCCATTGCTGAGTGCTAAGTACCAACCCTGCTAGGTCTGGGGGAGGTGGGGGGGGGGGCAGAGCCTAAGGATCTCCAGTTCAGCTGGGCTCCTGTGTTGGGGAAGGGACACATGTGCCCCTCTTCCCATGCCAAGCCCACCTCTACCCATTCCATCCTGACTGCTACAATTGAGTTTCTGTAGTGGTCAGGGTTACTGTGCCCAAGAGGCAGGGACTTAGCTCCACCCTCTGTACCTTCTGGGTGATCAGAGGCAGGATCTGCCTCCCAGAGTACTGCCAGGACTTCTTTTCATTTACACGCCAAGGAAGCAACAAATGGCAGGCAGGGATCCTCTACAGACACAGCTACACCTTTCTCTTTCTTAAAAGAGCCTGCAGTCATTCCTGTATTCTTGCACTGAGATTTCACTCGGTGTTAAACCTGAAGTCATTGCTTTTTAAACTGGTTGTACAAAAATCCATTAAAAAAACAAACACAAACCAGAAACCAGAATGGAGGTTATCCAGCAGTAGCTTAGATATTAATAACATGAAAAAGTATTCCCAGTCTACCAATTACACTTCCGTACAGAGCTATCTCAAAGCCCAGCGATGGCAGAGGTGATGTGCAGGGCAGAATGAGCCCCTTCCAGGGTCTCTTAGTCTAATGCCATCACAGAGGAACCCGAACCTTATTCCTGGCAGTGTAGACTGGCTTCACGCAGAGGCAAGGTGGCAGAAGATAGGGACTTCCTGGCCATATTAATCTGCAGAATGCCTCCAAGCCATACCAGTTACAGAGTTAGAATAGAAACACTAATTCTAGCCCTTGGAACAGATAGAAAATGTTCCTGACAGAGAATTTTGGGAATACTGTTGGTGGGACTCAGTATTAGGTCATTTTAATTGAAAGCAATGGGAAATAAATCAAATTTATTGAGTGTCTACTATGTGCATAAAATGGTCTTACATGCTGGGGCCATAGCAGTGATCAAAACTGATGAATATCCCTGACTTCACGGAGCTCAGAGTCTAGTGGGCTTTAAATAACCAAGTCATGGGAATGGCAGATGCTGAAGCTGGCTTTGGGGCCATTTAAAACTAGAGATTTGAATTCCAGCAAGATTTCTGTGATTCAGCTTCCTGATGTGTCTTGCAGTCATTTCCTCCAAGCAATTTTTTCCTATCTCTACCTTCATCAAGAGAGGAACAAAATAACCACCATCCACATTCCTGTTCCCATCTTAGGGTCCCAGACTGATGAAAAAGGTGCTAAAAGGGAAACTTTAGTGGGTCAGTAGACAGGTGCCACATAATTGACAGGCTCATGTCTTGTACAAGACAAACTGGGTAAGAAAGCTCCTGCTCAGGTGGATGCAATCCCGAGGAAGTTGCAGGGGGACCAGCTCTTAGGGCCACATGCAGACTTCATAGTGGGATGCTTCCATGGGCTGTCATTTGAACCTGAAGAATAAAGCACAGCTCAAGAGGGATGAACTAGCAAGACCAACCTCAACAGAAACCAAGAAGCAAAGGTTTTCCTCATGCACCACCAGACAGATGGCTTTCTTCTTCCCGGCTTGGCTGCCCATCCCTGAAGGTAGTACCTGCATGTAGGAAAACTTCCACTTGCAGCATCCACAGCATGTCTCCACGGGTTTTGGCAAGATCCAAAGAAACAACTCTTCTTTAGTGCCCCAACTTTCTTTTCATAATGTATTGGGCCTTTGGGAACTGCCACCACTCTCATCATCGTCGTCATCATCATCATCATCATCATCATCATCATCATCAGTATCATGGTCTTACCTTCATAATCCTGTCCCATTTCTTACTACTTCAAACACTCTTCCTCTCTCCCTTATGCCTGGAACATCTTCTGCTCATTTCTAATTCCAGATCTTTGCTTCAGCTCTGGTTCCCTGAACCTCCTGCCCCCAGAGTACCCTGTGCACTCCTTTTCCTTAAAATATTACAGATCTTCAAGGTCATCTCAAGCTCCCTCTCCCAGAAAACCCTCACCTACCTACTCATGTGCTCTAGCACCTGAATACCTGGCACAGTATTAACCCTTAAACATACATTCCAGCAACTCTGTGAGGTTGATATCATTTCCTTCATTTTACAGAAGGGACACTGAGGCTCAAAAGGCCAGATATTGTCCCAGGGGGAAGGCACTGGAGCTCTTGCAGCTGTGTCAACTCTACTCTGCCTTGGTGTTCTCATTTTCCCAGGAGCTCACTTGACTTTCAGAGTAGTGGTCCTCAAACTTCAGGGTGCACGAGCATCACCAGGGGGGTCTTTGATGAGCCATGGCAGAGCTGCAGAAGCAGTCTGGGGTAAACATCTGCACATGGTTTTCCAAAGGTCCTGGGTGATTATGGCTAGTCTGGTAGCACTGCATACATTAAAAGATGTACACAGTGGCATAACTGAAAATGTGTCACCTGGGTTCCTGGGAATCTGACCCCCTCCCAAGACCTATTGAATAGGAATCTCCAGGGGTGGGTAGGCCTAGCAATCTCTAGCTAACTCCTTGGCCCAGGGTTTTTTTTCTTTTATCATCTGGAAAGTTTGGGAAAGCTGACTGAGAGTCATGCCCACCCAATTAGCACTTAATTGTATCCTGCTTTATCTTCTTCTCCAATTAGTTCTTCTGCATCAATTAAGCTCCTTGGAGGCCCAGCAGCAGCACGTAATTCAGAATGGCCCTGAGAGCTGGTCTGGTGCTGGGCAGGAGGCCAGGTTATGGAGAACTGGCTGCATCTACATTCAGAAGAGAGGCATCTCTGGAATGGGAATTCTGGAAGCTTCTTGAAAGCTAATACATGGGCTTCTGCACCTTCCTGGCATTGTGCTTGCTCTTGTTCCTCATCTTTGCAAGACTGGGTCCTTCCTGCTGCTAGAGGACTAGCTCAAGGCTCACTCATTCCATGAACTGTGTTCATTGCCCCAAGCGAGATACGAACCCGTGGGTCTTTTGATCCTTCTCATATGAATTTACCTGGGATTAGCCTTGTCCGTGGAAAGGGGGCTTCAGGAAAGTTCCTGGCCTGACACTGTGCTAGGCCCACTTTACATCTGCTCTTTCCTTCCTGCATCCTCTTCTGGGGAGGGCATCTTATCCTTGAACTTCGCCAGCATGGAAAGCAGTGGCTTCCACATAGCACAAGTTCAATTGATATTCTGGATTCCTACATAGATCTCAGAGATATTAGGAATGGCAATATTGTTGCAATGAATGTGAATGAATGTGTGTTATGCCAGTCCCTCAAAGAACTGTTTTACTCTTTTTCAGTTAACCCAGCAACTACTTCAGTGCCTTACACATGATTGCCTTCTATACGAAATGTTTTTCTTAATAATAAAATTATTAACTTCTTAGGGTGAGAACTGTAAAGGAGAAAATGTGTGCTCTGTTAAAAAAAAATCAGTATCTTTATCTTGAAGCTACCCCAGACTTGACCAGACTCCTTCATGACTCAAAGTCTCTGAGCATCAATTTCTTTATCATTAAAAATTAAAATAACAATAATAACCCTATATATCTTTAAAAGTCCCTGAAAAATATTTGTCACAGTTTACACATATAGCAAGCTCTCGATAAATTGTAGCTGCATGGTCTAATACAGACAACTGAAATGTAAACAGAAGGTAGAGCATATATTTTATCCCTATCAGACAAAAGTCAAAAAAAAACAAAATAAAGAAAATTATAAAAACCTAGTGTTGGTGACATTGTGATGGTACAGGCACACATATTTTGGAGGACTATTTAGCTATGCATACCAAGGGTCATAAGTATTTTCACATACTTATACCACCGAATATCAGTTTTAAGAGTTACTTGCAGAGAGGGACAATTTAAATATAGGCATCTGTGTAATTTACAAACATGAAGACAAGAAGTAACCTAAATGCACATAAACAGGAGTAGGGTTACATAAATTATAGAATCAATTAAAGCATCAACATAATTTTTCACAGCAATTAAAAAGACTAAAGATAAAGCCTAGGCAGAAACATTCAGTGATTAAAAAATAAAAAGTATAATGGTAAAACACAGTTTTATCCACCTTTGATTAAAATAATGCAGCATGCGGCGGCGCTCCCGCCGAGGGTTCGGATCCCACATACAGACCGGCCGCTCACTGGCTGAGCGAGGTGCGGGCGCGGCGCCGAGGGTTGCGATCCGTTGCTGATCACGAAAAAAGACAAAAAAAATAAATAACTAAAAAAAGTAATAATAATGCAGCATGAAATATTTACTTACAGTCATATAGAGGAGAAAGGAACAAAAAGACATGAACATGTTTGCTTTGTTATATTGGTGACACTAAATTTATTTTATATACATACGTATCTCTTTGTATTTTAAATCCTCCTAACAGTTCTGCAAGGCAGCTTTTATTGCCTCTGTTTTTCAGGTGAGAAAACAAGTGCAAATATTTGACTAAATCAAACATCTAAGTAAAGATGTAGTAAGCCTTGGAATGAACCTTGCCTCTCTGACCACCAAATCTTTACTTTTTAAAATTACTCACAAATTATTTCCCTACTTGTATATATTTGGTGTTGGTTTTTCTTGAGAACTCATTTTCTATTAGGACTTATTTCTTTTTACAACAATGTAGACAGAAAATACATTACAGGATTTATTATCTGTACTATATACAATTTTATAATTAAAGTGCGGTTGATTGTTATGTTATTGGCCCCATTCAACCAACTACTGGTATTTGCTGCTTTGTGGAGTTCCCTTTCACATAGACATTAAACTTGGCTATGTGATGTGTTTTGGCCAATGGGCCACTAGCAAGCATGATACAAGCAGAACTTAGTAAGCACTTGCGAGTTAGGGTTTGTCCTCTGGGTACCTAGCCACCGTGCTATGAGGGAGCCCAAGCTAGCCACACAGAAAGGCCACATAGAAGAGAACTGAGGCATCCCAGAAAAGAACCCCAGGTAAAGTTCCAGCTCACAACCAGCACCACTTGCCAACTATATGGAGAGATTATTTTGGATGATTCATCTCCTGTGACGCCTCCAGATGACTTCAGCTCTGTAGGTGACCCTTGCTGACACCACGAGAAGAAGAGATCTAGTGAGCCCTATCAGGCCATAGATGCGTGAGAAATAATAAAGCTCTGTTGTTTCAAGCCATTACATTTGGATGGTTTGTTATTGAGCAAAAGATGACCAATATACCAGAAATGAAAAATTTAAAGTACCAGGGCAAACCTAGCACATAGTAGGTGCTTAATGAAAATGCACATGAGGAAGAAGGGGTACATTCTCTAGTTTGGCATTTGGATGCTTTTATGATTGTCCACTGCAGCCTTTCATTTTAACAAGACAACATCTCTGTTGAACTGGATTGATCTGCAAACCAGGCCAGCAATCCTGGCTCAGGGAGGCCTTCCCAGAGGCCAGTCTGTATAATTCCACAGCAAAGGGGGCATTGTCCTTTCTGCAATGCCAGATCCTTTGTAAGCTGAAGACTTACAGTCACTGCTTGGTAATTGCCCTGCCCCCTGCTAGTGCTTCCATTCTTGGCTCTCATAATAAAGTTCAGTCTCATGCTCATTTTTTATCTTGCTAAATGGAGCCTGCCATGCTATAGCCATTTGTATTAGGTTCTTAGGCAACCATGACTGTTCCCAGACACAGCATCCCCACTGCCTCAGTTCAAGCTCCATCATCTCTCCCTTGGATAATTACAGCAGCCCCTAACAAGTCTCCTAGCATCTTGGCTTACACTCCTCTCTTCCATTCTCTGCAGCAGGCAGTATGCCATTTCTAAAGTACAAATTGAATCATTTCACTCTGCTTTTTAAAACCCTCCAATAGACTCCCCACTGCCTCAAAGCAGAATGTCTCAAACAGGATTAATGAGCTTTCCATACGGTGTGGGCTAGCAATGAGCTTCATAGCTTAATATATTTGGGAAACCCTGGGTTAAACAAAGTTAGCCAAGTATTTTTGTGCATTTGTTGCAGGACTTCTCAGAGCCTTTAACATGCTGATGCAAATTATGAATCTCCAAAAGGGTGATGTAAAGTTAACATTTACTGAACTTACTTTCTTGGCAGACTGTCTTTGGTTCCATTGAATTGGTGTTTAGCACGGAAGTATTTCCAAGTTTTTTAGTTCAGCACACAAGCTTCTTCACGATCTGATCCCTGCTTATCCTGCGGCTCAAATTCCTACATTTCTTCTAAGTTCTTGCTTCCTACAACTTGGTGCCTGTGCATCTGTATTCCTTGTATCCAAAATCCACCACTCTGTACTTTTATAGCCTAGTTAATTATTTTTCATCCGTCATATCTCATATCTCATGTCAGTCTTGCCTCCTCTGGGAAATCTTCTATCCCCACCTCACTCTACCCCACTTTAAGCTGAATTATACATTGACCACATGACAACATCCCATGGGTTTTCCTATTACATTAACTTTCACACAGCTTTAGAGTTGACTGTTAGTCTTTCCTTCTAGATTGCATGCTCCTTTGAGTAGGACTGGCTGCTTAGCACTCGGTGGGCACTCAATAAGTGTTTATTGAATAAATGAGTACTGAGAAATAGAAAAGAATTTGTGAAAATGATTGTTGACTAAGAACGTCCTGAGTACAGTCACACTGACAGTAGACAAGTTTTCAGGTGTTGATCTATTCATGATCCAAGCATGTCTATCATACTGACCTTACCCCACAGATGTTCTCTGTGATGGCATCTCCTAGGACCATGTAAGTTCATATGAATGAAACTGGACCTACCTGATTTATCCTCTGAAAATTTGGACTTAGCAGTTGTTAGAAGGTGATTCAAACCACAGACATGAACACGTGAACTCCAGAGCTCTGGCGGCCATTCTGTGTGTGAGCAGATGGGAGAAATAGCAGCTGTTGTGCAGAGAGAGAAAAAAGTAATGGTTAGTGCCAGTGCATTATTTAGAAAGAAGCAAAGATGGGGAGATGCAGCAGACCACATTCCTAACTTCTCTTACATGAGTATTTCTCGTTTCAGCATAGCTGAGGCCTGGCTCTCTTGCCTGTCTTTGAGTTATGAGTGCATCATTCCAATGAATTTCCTTTTTTCCCACTTGCTTGTTTGAAGGCAGCTTTTACTATGTGTCACCAATAGGGTCTTTAGTAAGCAATATCCAGTTCTTTATTCTTGAAGAACTTGAAATGCAGATGGCCCTCTCTACGTGCCTCTCCTTGTCACAGCCACGTTGTGAATATTAATGGCAATACTTAAGCAGGTCAATTGTGCATTGAGAGTATGAAATATGTGTGTCACTTAAAAACAAATGATATAAACACAGCACTTGGGCTGAATTAGTCTCCCCCCACGTATTGCACCTGCGGCACAGGGAAGCTAAGGCAATGCATTTGTGCCAGATTTTATAGATCCCAAGGTTAGGAACGAAATGTGCAGATTCAGGAAGGTGCTTCTTCACTAATGATTTGTTATCATTAACTTGATGCATGGGTGGATTTATACAGAGAAAAATGTGAGTCAAAGGTTCCTTGAGCTACATTTCTGCTTTGCTGAGTTGTTATTCCTTTAAGCAAATTTGAGGCAAAGTAATTGCTATAACATTCTACATATTTGCAAATGAATTTGTGAATTTATTTGGGAAATGAATGGGTTTTAAGTTGGCTTGTTGGACTAACTCTATCTTGTTTCCAGGGGATGGGTTTCTAAGTGCTAGCAGGTATGCTGATGCAGTTTACAGTTGACAAGGACATGCACAGGTGGGCCTGGACTTACATTCTAGCTCTGTCACTTAGTAATGGTGTGACCATAGCTCCATTAATTTTCTGAGTTTCAGTTTCTTCACAAATGGCCATGATGATAATACTTAGTTCATAGGGTTGTTTGGGGATTAAATTTGATAATGTGTATTTAAAAAGCTGTCATCCAATAATTGGTAGTTATTATTTCATACTCTTTTTATTGTTGCTATTAGAGGAAAAAGAGAAATTTGCCATTCACCACGTATTTGCAAGTTTAAATGTATGGCTATGAATGTGGGGTTTGGGCTAAACACAGCTGAGGGAGGATGGTGGGGCAGCTGTCCACCTCCACATCTGTTACAGACAGCATCCAGTAGCGGCAACAGTGGGTTCGATACACGGCCCTCAAAGCAGAGCTGTCCTCGACTTCAGCTTCATGATAGCAAAGTGCACGTTTGTAATGTGCAAAACCCAGGGAATGAAACTGGCCACAATGTGGGTAGCTGACAATCATTAATTGGCTGGTTTACCTGATGTTTGAAACATTTATGTTTTTCGAGTGTTCTATTAGATTCTTATCCCCTTCCTGAAAATATAGGACAAGCAGCAATTTTTGAAGTTGGTGTGCAGGATGCAAACTACATGGAATTTGGAGTAAAACCTGAATTCTAGTCATTTGACTATTTTGCATCTACTTTCCTTTGGGTTCATCTTTTTACCACCTGGATCCTGTTTCTGTGTTCGTAAGATGGAGATAAAAACATCATCATGTGACATAAATGTACGTCCACATACTCAGACATAGATCTTGCCCTCATAGAGTTTATATTTTATTGGAGGAGAAGGTGAGATAGTAAACAACTCAAAAATGTAAAATACAGAGGTGATTAGTGATAACTGACTGCTGAGGAGTAAAATAAATCAAAGAAGGATTTAAAATGTGAGGGCTGGGGTCATCAGTGTAACATAGAGAGGCCAGGGAAGGACTTGCTGAGAAGAAGGCATTTGAATAAAGACCTGAAGGAATTGAGAGACAACTCCTGGTGACATTGGGGTGGGGGTGGGAACATCCCAGGCAGAGCGTAGGGCAAGGGCAAGGAACTTGAGGTGGGAGTGGGCCTGGAGGGTTTGAGGAGCCACAAGGAGGACAAGGGGATGGGGAGGGGCCAGCGAGGAGGAGAGAGGCAGGAGACAAGGACAGGAGAGTGGTGGGCAGATGTGAAAGGCCTTCCGGGCCATCCATGGTGAGGACTTTGGCTTTCACCTTGAGTGTGATGGGGAGTTGGCAGAGAATTAAGAGCACAGCATCAACGTGACCCCACGTAGACTTAGTGTCATCTAGACCTGCGCTGTACCATATGCGATCTATGCATCCCTGAGAATGTGGCCAGTGAGACTGTGGGGCTGTATTTTTCACTTTATGTCATTTAAATTAACTAAAATTTAAAAATCATCCCTTGATTCGGTTATTGGAAAACTTTTAAGTGTGTTTGGAACAACTTGGGTATGTGAATCTACTTTCTTAACTATAAAATTTTCAGGTCTGAATAAAGATGAGATATTTCCAATAAAAATTCACCATCCAAATTGAGATGTGCTGTAATTCTAAAAGATACTTCAGATTTCAGAAATTTAGGATGAAAATATTAAGCTTAAAAAATCACAAGTATATTTTTATATTCATTATATGTTCAAATAGTAATGTTTTGAATATATTGGGTTCAATAAAATAGAGTAACATTAATTTCACCTGTTTCTTTTTACCTTTTTAAACCTAACTACTAGAAAATTTAAAATTACAGATATGGCTCACATTCTACTTCTATGAGAGAGAGCTGATATAGAAAAAGGCTTGCACTGCACTTGACATGTGTTAATGAACGAATTCATTCATTCATTACAAATGTATTGGGTGTTTTCTATGAATGGGGCACAGTGTTCATAGACGGAAATACAGGCACTCTCTGACCTCATGAGACTTTAATTCTAGTAGGAGAGACACACAAAATGAGGAAACAAAAAATAAAATAATGCAAGATCATGGTAAGTGCTCTGGGGTCTGAGAAAAGGCACGTTGAAAGGGGATGGTCAGGCTGGTAGTGAAGAAGGCTGTCTGAGGTGGTGGGGAGTTATTCCTACTGGGAAGATTATTATCAAAACTGACACACTGAAGTGCTTCGGAAACCCTCATATGCTATCAAAGTGAGTTATTACTAATATCCATGCTCTTATGGGCAAGGCATTTTGCTAGAATATGATCCCCTGGAGAATAGAGATTGAGTCTAAGTTGAGGGTTCCCTCTGGGTCCTGTCCTGTCAATGCAAGTCCAAGGTGTTGGTGAGGATCTGAGGTTCGTAGGCCTCTTGGGAGATGGAAGTACTAACCAGGTCCTAGTTTCCATTGAGTTTAGTTGAAAAGGAAAAAGTCAACTATGCAAACAGAAGACAAGTTGTTCTCAGGGCTGACCAAATGATCCACGGGAGAGTGCGGCAGGTGTCTGAGATGGGGGAGCGCCAGGTGAGTGGGGTCGATGCCTTAGAGGAAAAGCTGTAGCACCTAGATCTGAAGGATGTGGGAGTTTCGGGTGGGTGGGCAGGAGCAGGGGGGTGCTCAGGGCAGGAAGCACGGGACAGGTTAAAGTTCAGAGGGGGGACCTGGTGGCCGGGACTAACGATGCTCCCAGGAAGGTGAGGGAACCATTGCTGTTCTACTCTGTCCTTTGCATCCTCGGCAGTGGGTCTGGTCTTCTGAATTCTGAGAAGTCGTTAAATAGATGGGCTTAGAAAGAAATGAGATCTAAATATAGATCAGGTATTTCCAGTAAAAATTTACCATCTGAATTGAGATATTCTATAATCGTAAAAGCATTCCAGATTTTGAAAACTTAGTATGAAAAAAATAAGGGGGGAAAATCTCAATTATATTTTTCATATTCATTATATGTTGAGATAATAATATTTTAGATATACTCATATTGGATTAAATAGGCTATATTAACATTAATTTTACATGTTACTTTTTACTTTTTTAAAAATGTAACTATTAAAAAATTAAAAATTACAAACATGGGTCACATTCTGTTTCTGTTGCCAGCCTGGCAGCAGCCCAGCCCAGCACAGTCCATCCCGTGTCTCTTCTCTGTGAAAGTCTTCATATGGGTCCAATGGGCAAGGCTTCCAGAAACCCCTGTAATTTGTTACAAGTGGACATGAGATGTTGGAGCCACGTTGGATGCAGAGCCTCAGAGTATGAAGGGAGAAAATGGTTGCATGTTTGGGTGTGCCTTATTTCTCTCCACCGAGAGCCCCCTATTCAGTGTAAAAGATCAGACTGGTGAAGTACAAACTCTTGTCCTAATTGTGTAAATCACACGTCTGGGAAGTGAGATCTCTGGCCTCAAGTCACACAGGGTAGCCAGGATTCAAACCTAAATCATGGACAAATTACTCATTCTTTATGCATCGTTGAACTCTTGTTAAGAATGCTGAAAGAGACCTAAGTCAGTCTAGTCTACAACACCCCCTCACTACTTCTTAGATGGGAAATTGAGACCCAGAGAGAGGCAAAGACTTGTGGAGGGTCATGTGGGCAACTGTCTTTATTATCAGCAGTTTCCTTCTAAATGGGATTCTATGGAGGGAAAGATAGTCTTAAGTCCTCTGGGGCCAGGGGAGAATGGGCCATTCTTCTCCCGGCCCATTAGTGTGGAACTATAGAACCAAGATTTATTGGGCAATGACCTTGAACCAGGAAAAGGGCTATCCACGTGACTGTGGCCTGGCTGGGAGTGAGCTTCTCATTCCCAAACTTATCACCTGCCCCATCCCTCTTCCTCTTGATCGACAGTAACTTCCTGGAGGCCAGAGCTGCACATCTGGCTTTCCTCCTGCCAGGGAGGCCGGCAGCAGCAGATTTCTGCAGCCAGGCATGAGCACAGGCAAGGCAGGGACAGTGCTGTCTCTGGGTGACATACGGAGGCACCAGCTGCTGCTGATCTTGCCCAGCATTCAGGGCTGAGAGGAGATAAGGCCCACCCTGGTGACAGGACCTCCCACATGCTGTTTATAGGCACATCTCCCTGCTGTCTGGGCCCTGTCCCCATGCCTGGCCTCTGTCCTTGGGAGCTGGGCCTTGTCACACACGCTCTTCATTTTGATGCATTCCAGGCCAGAGTGTTCAGGCACAAATATGAGATGGAGCAGAGGCTCAGCCCTGTCGAGAGGCTCAGCCTGAGAATTCAGAGAGCCCCAGGGAGGGACTTGCCCAGGTTTCTCCACACCTGCAAAGGACACCGAAGAGCCTAATCCTAGAGGGGTTATGGGAGGCTGCATCCCCAGGCTTGGGGGGGGGGGTGCTGGGTGCCCCAGCTCTGTGGCTCCAGCCCAGGGAAGATCCTCAGTGTGACTAAACTTTGGGAAAAGAATGGACTGCCCCTGCTCTCCCTGATGACCACTGTGATCAGCTCTCTGTGGACTGACAACATTTCACATCTCTAAAAATTATTCTTTATTGAAAAACCCTGAGATGTTAGCAACAGTTCATGTCTTTGGGTGCTGAGTCCATGGATGATTTTTTTCTGTCTCTAATTTCCCTTTCTTTACACTGAATATTTTCTTCATGGAGCCTATATTGCTTTATAATGATGTGTTAACAAAGTCTTTTACTGCCCAGAAGGTAAGATATGACTTTCAAGGAGTGGGTTATCTGCTGGAGCTAAGAGGACCATTTCTGAATATGCCTCCGACCCACCCCCCCAAATACTTCATCCTCCTTTTCGCTCTATCTGCATTTCTTCTTCCCCAGGAAAAATGCTGTTTTCATGAAGCCAGGGGGTTAATATAATTGAGTTTTTTTAATCATCAAAAATAAAGCAAGAAATAAGAAGGCATTAAAAGGGAGGAGGAGAATTCTTTGATCCCAGGTCTCTGGCCACCACCAGCAATTTAGAGATTTTTGCCCTAATTTTGCTCCACAGCCATGTCATTGTCATCTCACACCACGTTTCATCACTGCCACTCCTACATTCACCTCACAGGCCTCCTGGACATTTCCATGACTGTCGTCTGTCCTCTCCTCTAACAAGTTGTGTTAGTCAGACGTCTCATTTACATGGTGCTTGAGTTGGGAATTCAAATCCCTGAGCTCATCCTTTTCTTTCCCCACTTTGTCCAGTGACATTAGGAGCAACCAGCCAATCTCATTATATTCAATATTTTGCCGAAAATGTTCGAAAATATCATATACACAGTCACCCAGCTCCTTGGCTTTTGTAAGCGTTGATTAGGAGTATCCAGTGATGATATTTTGCATATCTCTATTGTCAGTTCATGCCATGGACTATTAATGCTCTCTTTACTACAGGTAATAGAGTCATTAGTGTCTTTCAATCTAATTAGATTAAACAGCCAATTCCAGAAACCTAAGAACCAATTCAGAAAACTCATTTTTAAAATTCTGTTCATCTAGAACCACTCTTGGTACCCAAATCTGTACTAGTCGGGTATATTAGTCCTTTTCTCTTGTTTATAACAGAATTCCTGAAACTGGGTAATGTAGAAATAAATGAAATTTACTTCTTACAGAAGTCCAAGGTCCAGGGAACACATCTGGTGAGGGCCTTCTTCTTAGTGGTGACTCTCTAGAGTGATGCAGGATATCACATGGTGAGGAAAGGCAGGAGTGAGCCAGCTAACCTTCTCACTCTCCTTGTAAAGCCATCAGAACAACACCCATGATAACTCATTACTCCACGAATGGATTAATCCATTCAGGAAGTCATGGTCCTCATGATCCAGTCTCCTCTCCAAGGCCTGACTTTTCAAATACCATGATTGGATTTCCCACCCTCTTAAGACTATTACAATGGGGGTCAAATCTCCAAACATGAACTTTTGGGGACACATTTAATCTATAGCATCAGGGTTCTCCAGAGAAACAGAACCAGTAGGATATATATATATATATATATATATACACACACACACACACACACACACACCATGTTATATATATACACACACACATATATATATATATACCTTATATATATATTCAGGGTGTTGAATTTTTCAGGGTTCTTAATTGTAAGCAGTAGTGACTGGTCCCTGATGATTTAAATAGAAAAGATTTTTTTTTAAAAAAAGATATTAGGCCAGTCACAGACTTGGAGAGTAAGAGCAAAACTGACATAAACTAAATTAAAAGACATTCTATTGTGTACTGAATGCATGTAACCAACAAAAGACTGGTATCCAGTATAGATTTTAAATTCCTAACAATCATTAAGAGAAAGATGAACAACCAAATAGTCTGTATTAGGTTTGCTGTGCTATAGTAACAAAGAGCCCCCCAAATTAAACAAGTGTATTTATTGCCATACAAAGTCCACTGTAAAGTCTGCTTTTCAGGGAACTGAGTCTTTCTCAGCAACTGGGCAATAGAAGTTGCTTTCATGTGGCAACTAGGGATGGGTAAGCTGGAGGGTTTCACACCACCAATGGAGTGCTTCACTTCAACCTACAACTCATTAGCCAAGACTAGTCCTAGAACCTCTGGCTAACTGGGCAAGAGAGTTGGAGCAGCATAAATCTCACCTGTGCCCATAAGAAGAGAACTGGGAATGGGTACGCACAGGAAATCTCTACCACAGTGGGCCAAGGACTACACAGGCAGTTCATAAAAGGGGATTCTAGAATGGTCAGTAAACACATGAAAATATGCTCAACAAATATTTCACATCCATCAAATTGGCGAAATAAAAACAATTATTGATATTAAGAGCAAACATTGGCAAGGATGAGGACTTGCAATGGGAAATATGTTTCACTGTTAGTGTAAATTGGTACGATCACATTTAAGAGCAATTTGGCAAAGTTTAGGGGAGCTTATAGTTCAACCTTGTGATTCCACTTGTAAGTTTATGCACCATTTGAACAAGGGAATATATACAAGAGTGGACATCATCACATTGTTTATAGTAGCAAAAAAATGGTGACCACTTAAATATCCACCAAAAGGAAGATGGATAAGTAAATAATGGTCTACAGACATGGCAGAATACTGGTACATATCATCATAGATAAATCTTGACAATTACCACTTAACAATAACAGAAAAGCAGGTTGCAGAGGACATATGCAATATAATATAATTTATATGATAATTAAAATGCAGGAAGTAGTGCTATAGATTGTTTTTATGTTTATTTCCTATTCTCCTTATTGCCTTCAGGTGTATAGTACTGTTATTAACTCCCATTCCTTGAATTTTCAATTTCAATGATTATATTTTTTATTCCTAGAATTTCTATTTAGTTCATTTAAACATCTGGTTGGTCATTTTTTATGGTTTTTTGTTATTTTCCAAGTTGTTTTTGACTTCCTATTTTCTATTCTTTTAATGATTTTACTCATGTGTATGTATGTATGTGTATGTATACAGTAGTCTCCCCTATCTGCAGGGCACGCGTTCCAAGACTCCCAGTCCATGTCTGAAACTGCATATAGTACTGAACCTGATTGCTGTCAATCGGGACATGTCTCTGTTCATGTCTTCCTCCCACAAATTTAACAACTTTTCCATCTTAACTAAGCACTTATCGTGAACTGTGGCCATAACTTTGCAGTTTGAGGTGCCATAGAAACACCAGCATGGATTTCTTTTCTCTTTTTCTAATTTCATGGAGAGAAGATTCCTTCTTACTATAGATCTTAGCAACCTCAGCATACAACTGTTTTCTTTCCTTATTAAGTTGAGAACTTTCACCTTTCCACTTGAAGGACGCACTTTGCAGCTTCCCTTTGGCATACCTGAATTGCTAGCATCACTGTTGTTGTGTTTGGGGGTATTACTAAGTCAAATAAGGGTGACTCGAACACAAGCACTGAGATACCATGACAGTGGATCTGATAACCAAGACAGCTACTAAATGGCTAATGTGTGGGGGGGGGGGGCCTACCACGTAGACATGCTGGACAAAGTATAAATTCATGTCTTGGACAGGACAGAGTGGGAGGGTGCAAGATTTCATCATGCTTCTCAGAATAGTATGCAATATAGAACTTATGAATTTATTATCTCTGGAATTTTCCATTTAATGCTTTTGGACCTTGGTTGACCTCAGGTAACTAAAACTGTGGAAAGTGAAACCATGGATAACAGGGTTAACTAGTACAACAACAATAACTACTACTACTACTACTACTACTACTACTACTACTACTACACACCACACACACACACACACACACACACACACACACACACACACACACACACACGTCCTATGTTTGATAATCTTAATATCCAGGCTCCCTGAGAACACCCCACACACACACACACACACACACACACACACACACACACACACACACACGTCCTATGTTTGATAATCTTAATATCCAGGCTCCCTGAGATGGAGAAGGGGGGTCTATTTCTGCCATATTTTTCAGTTTCTGTTGATTCTCTTTCTTGGTATCTTATTTCCTCACATTTCTTTTAGTTTTTATTGTTTTCCCTTGTTTGGCTGATCTTAATTTTAGGATTAAGGAACCTCAGTGTAAATACATGTTTTCAAAAAGACTTTGAATGTTCCAAACTAGGAGCATTCTAACTTTTCAGCTTTGAGTTCTATGCACCGCATATGTAGTGTACATTCAAACCTTACTTTTGCATTAGCACAGGGCACTAGTTACAACTTCTTTGGGGAGACATCTCTGGGTGAGCAAGATTGTTTGTGTGTTTTTTACCCCTGCAGCCTCAACGGAAACAGATGCTTTATTACCTACCTTTGCCAGAGGTGGATTTTTATTTTCTTAGCCCAGTCTTTTATTCGAGGTGTAGCTCTGCAAGGTTCTCAACTTTAAGTGGAGGTCTCAGTTTTCTTTCTTCCCAAGGCCCTGTCTGCCTGTCTGTATCCTTTCCTCCCACTCCTGCTTCTCCATTCTCCCTTCTCTGCTCCTTCTCTTTTCTCCTTTTCCTCCTTCTTTGTGGCAAATGCCCTCCAGGCAGCCCATATTTCAGTCTTCCCACACCAGTCACGCAACCATTTTGCTTTTAACCCCTGTAGGTTTCTCTTACTTTTTTGTAAGGTCATCTATTTATTGAAAACCTTCCTTACTCTAAGTGTTTTGTAATGGGAGGGTTTTTCAGAATATCGACCTTCTAAATTGTCTGGAGCAGAAGTTACCCATGTATTATTTGTGTGTGAGTGTGTACACATAAAATTTATTCAGTTTTATATACTAAAACATGTCCGTGCATAGTAAATATTATATTTAGGATAGAAGTTACTTCTGGAAGGCAGAAAAGGAAATGGGATTAGCAGGAATACATAGAGGCTTCAAATTTATCTGTAATATTTTATTTCTTACTACAAATCTTAAGCAAATATAGAAAAATGCTAAGATTTTTATCAAGCCGGACAGCTGTGAACCAGGTGTGTATTATATTATCTCAATACTTTATGATATATTGAAAATATTTTATAAGTAGAAAAAAAAGGGGAGGGAGGGAAGGGGGAAAGAAAGAAAGAAGAACTGAGAAAGGGGCAGAAACAGGGGAGGCTGGGCAAGGCCTAAAGTGACGGCCAAAATCAGGCCACAAAAACAGTTTGTGAGGACCCCCTTGCACCACCAGACCCTGGACCCTATGTCCCTCCTCTGTCACCAATGCCCCCAGAAGCTAAATATTGGCCTCAATACTATTGCTGCCCACTGCCAGAATAGAGTCTTTATAGTCCCTAAGTCTCCGAATCTTTGTGTCATCACTTCCCCATTCTGTCCAGGTGCACCCACTGGCAGAGCCCAGGTGCAAGAGAGGCTGGCGAAGGAGGTATCTTGCATTTTTTACCTTCTATGTTAAGAGGCTGTCCCTGCTTCATAAAAGTGGAAGGATTCTTAAGTACGGGAAGGGGGCAAAGCCAAAAAGTAAGAGTTAAATACCAACCATGCCTATGAAGTTTAAATCCTTTCTACAAGATGCTGACTATCGGCCAGCCCCTGGACAGGGTCCTTTACATATAATGTCTCCTACATTCTGCCTCCTCCACCAATCTCCTTGTTCCCAGAGGGGTGAATGTTCTCAGCCCAACTGCAAGATGGCAAAAAATTAGACTTGCTCCCATCGCAAGGTAAGCCAGAGGCAACACAAAGATTGGAATTCAAACTTCCTTGACTCCAAGTTCTTATTTCTGACATTTCTAGACAAATGCAAAAAGAGGCAGTTGCCATATATACGTCCACCTCTTCCCTGTTGTTTCACTCTTACCAACAGGTATATCTCCTTCAATGCATGCTTCATCTTTGCCATGAGAGAAAGGTCAAAGAAAAGGTGACGCTTTTCTTTGTTTTATTATGTCAAAATCACTTGATAGAGTGTTTGGTTTTAATAAAGCCAATGCAGTAACAGACAACCCCGGGTATTGCATTGAATAGAGATCTATGTAGAATGTCTATTTCCCCAAAGCCAGCTATAAAGGGGGGGGGGGGGGGGGGGGGTTAGGCACTGTGACAGGAAGGGGAAGTATCTTATTTGAGACTGAGAGCTCTTCAAATCATTCTAGGTGAACATCTGTCTCAACAGGCCACAAATAAGGTAGGTTAAAGATCTGCTGTTCATGAGTACAAATATGAAAAAGGGTGGGGCCAGGGCACGAGTGCACCTAGACAGAGCATGTTTAGGTGCCAAAGACATGGGTTGTATGCTAAGCATTGAGCCTTCTTCAAACCTTCTGGCTGACTGTGTCTGTAGGGCCCAGAAATTGGCCCTATTTTCTCAAAATTAAAATTCAATAAGAGGCATCTTTCATTTCAATCTCCTGCCTTTGTGTTAGCAGACACAATACTCTGGTGACAAACGCAGGTGAATTGAATTTTGTTTTTCGCATAATAGTTGCATCCAGCACCAAACTAATGTATTAGTTATCAGAGATGAAAATAAGCATAATGCCTGATCCCGAACTGGAAATTGCATAACTGCAGCAAAATGCTTTTTGATTGAATCGCACATTTGTTTTCCTCTTTTCTTTCTTTCTCCTTCTTGCTGTTTAAATCTCCATTTACCTGTTATGATCATGGCTTATTAGAGGGCTGCTTTGGAGAACACTAAAAAGAGAGCGTTCTCATTTACTGCATCACTTCTCTCACCCTCAGGCTCTTAAAACACTCACCCTGAAGCCTTTAGCACTTGGATCCTCCAAGTGCTAAAAAACCGAAACTCTGGGACACATATTCATCCAATTTATTGTTTGGTGCACAGATTCACAGCCTATGTGTCTAATCAGGAGAAACCGGGCTTTTGTCTGGTGAGTGGGGCACAGTAACGAAAATAGATACCATTTGAGCACTTACTATGTGTTTGGTGCTTTATGTATTTTATCTGTAATCCTCATGTCATCTAAGAAAGGGAGATATTATTCCAATTTAACTTATTATGAACAAGTTCTCAGAGGGTGGTAGAGTGGCTGGAAGGGTGAGTGAAAGAGAAAAAGCACTAAACCCTTGAATTGGACCCAGGAACAAGGTGATGGCATTGGCATTTAGAACTGGGAAGCCTGGGAGACAGATGGGTTTAGTGTGGGGTGAAGACCACAGGGTTGGTTTAGAAATCATTGAATTTGAGAGGCCTTTTTGAAGGCCAGGTGGAAAAGTCACTTAGAGTTAATGATTTTAAGGGTGGAGTGGTTCAGAGAGAGACGAACCTTCGGGCTAGCCTTGGAGTCAGTATCCTTAAGCAACCCACTCAGTATCAGCATGCTGACAAGTGGCTGAGCTGAGATTCACCCTTCTCTACACTCCCTTCCCCTGGCCTGCAGGACTGCAGAGCCCTGCTCTGTCCCTGTTGAACCCAGGGGTGACTTTCTATCACCCATGCTGTAGACTTTAGGAGGGGAAATAACTGGATTTTATAATTAGGTAAGAGACTAAATTCATCAAAGCAACACATGGATGTGTCAGTCTCATTTTGTCCCCAGCTAAATGTAATAGAAGATTTGAAGTGGAAATTCCCTTAGGAGAGAAGGTCTCTTTTCCTTGCCTTAAATTAGAGCTATCATAAGAATCTCCATTGCTTCACATCACCCAGAGCTCTGATTCTTCTCAGAGTTCCCACAAACATAATTGCTCTTCTGCCCACAGAATAAGACTCTGAAATTTGGTGCTCAGATCGTGGTTTAATCTCCTTTCCTTTGATTTCTGTCCAAACTAGCTCAATTCAGAAAATATTTATTGAAAAGGTGCACGTGTCCAGTCTGATGGAGAGAAACAGGAGTGCATGTATTATTTCCTAAAACCAAGATCAGGATGTATCATCTGTCCAAGAACCTAATTTTGGGATGTAATGACGTGACAAGTCAAATAGGGCTACACGAAATACTTGTAGCTAGATATTAAATATACTACCTTTAAAGAAACTGACAACACGCGCCTGTAACTATCTGGCAGTAAACGTGGACTTTGGTCATATTTGTGGTTTCTGGTTACAATGGGTGTATTTTATGGCCCATGACAGTCAAGGGACTTACACTTAGGGGACAGCAACATGCCAACTGTGAGACATTGTAGGAGAATAGAATAAAATGAAGTCAAAGCCTGAGCACAGCATTCAAAGAAGCCCATTTATTAAAAATTTGTTATGCAAAAGGCTCTGTTAATGAAGCAGGGATGATAAGGTTGGCTTATTGTCCTCTAGCTATTCACAGACTAATAGCTGACTGATAACCGGATCACCAGCAATTTTAACATAATTCAGTACTTTTAGAGCAGAGTGCCAAGGCGGGGTGGGTGGGGTGGGCAAGAGGTGGATGAGCACCACTGACTGCAGAAATTAGGACAGACTTTCTGGCAGGGATGTCATTTGAGCTGGGCCTAAGGTGGCAGAATCTGGATGTGGGAAGCTAGGTTAAGAGAGCCTTGCAGTCAGAAGGAACAGCAATAAAAATGGCTTGAAGATGAGAAGCCGGGGCCAGGTCACAGGAAGAGAGAGGAAGATACTTTGACCCTATAGGACAGAGTTTCATGAACAGGGTTCAGGACCCCTAAGACTGAAAAGGAAGTATGGAAAAAAGACAGTGGGACTTATGAATGTTCAGTGATGACGGAGGCTAGAATTTATTCTTTCGGCAATGAAGAGCTATAGAGATTCCTCAAGCAGAGAGATAAATAATGTGACAGCTGTGTGTGGCATAGACTGCAGCGTGAGGCATTTTAGGCCACTCTTCGGTCCAGGGAACATTTGTCTGCAAACAGGTAACAGGGTATCACAAGCACATGAGTATCGTAAACACTTGTAAAAAATTCAAGGACTTGAACTTGGTAAAAACACCTGGCCCTTCCAATGCTTTCTCTGGAAATCTTACCCTGTCTCCAAACCAAATAACTTGTGAGATTGCCAAAAGAATCCAATCATGTCATTCTTGGGTCTGACATCCTTCAGTGGCTATTATTTACTTTTAGAACAAAAGCCAAGCTTTACTGTGGAATTTAAGGTCATTACCAATCTGGCCTTACCTCCCCCAACTCAGGGTTCCCACAAAACCCCCTAAGCTGCTCCCCAACAGCTTGTGCCCTCTCCACCCTGCCTCTGCTTACTCTGGGGGAGGCATTTTGCTTCCAGTTCTCTGTGTGTCACTCAGAGCTACTCGTTCTTCCATGCAACTGGCCCTCTTTTCATCAGCCCAGCAGCCTCCTTTCTGGCCCCCACAACTCATCCTTGAACTGCCAGGGATCCACACAGTGAAAAAGTGGTGCTCTCACATCCACCCCAGATGTGCTCGCTTCCCTAGCAGTTGCACATACAGGAGTCACACCTTCGCCCAGGCCATCGCAAGGGTATCCCAGACCTCTGGCTTTCGTCCAGAACCCTATGCAACCAGGCAGGGGCTGGGGGCTGGACTCTGGGGCTTTTCAGCTGACTCTATAGGAAGAGGAAATTTAAAAGAAATTTACTGTCAAGGATTCAGATGATAGACAATTCTTGGCCAGTTCTAGTTGAGAAAGTGACCTTTACTCTCTCTTTCCCAGATCTTCCAGGGCAAGGGTTTCATAAGCTTACATGATCTGATGCTTGGCTCACATGGCTGTGCAGGTAGAGGGAGCCAAGAGAGACCAAGGACATCCAACAAAATACTAATCAGGCTCCAGCCTTTATTTCAGATCCTTCACTAAAGAGGTTTGGCAAATGCAGACTGAACAGCCCAGGCTGTCTCCTCAAAAATACAGACTCAGGTCAGTACTCCATTTATTTTCATTTTCAAACCATTTGTATCATACACCTCCTCTGGGCCAGATGTTCCTCAGGTGCTATACGTTTGTTATCTCCCTGAATCCACACAGCGCACCAGTGAGTCCTGAATGTACCATGTATATAGCGACTCCTGCCTGAGGACTTGAAATCTGATTCCATTTCTGCCCTATAGAGAAGAGGAATGGGCACTTACTGAGTGCTGGCCATGTGCAGAACGTGGTAGAGGTTCAAATAAGAGACAGGCAAAAGTGAAAAGTCAAATGCCCACTATGCCTTTGAAGACTGAGCTTTTTTTACAATATCCTTACTATCGGCCAGGCCAGACCCTGGTTTGGACCTTTTAGATTCAATACTTCTTTCTTCTGCCCCTGATGACTCCCCCTGCCCACCACCTTGCATCCTCACAGCCACTCTGAAAGGCTGATGCCACCATGCCCATTTTTAGAGCAAGAGAGATGGAAAGTTAAAGAAATTCTCCCCAAGTCACATGGTTAATAAATACCAGAGCTGGCATTCAAGCCCTGGTTTGCCCTGTCAGATTCCAGGTCCATTCGCAATAATAACAAGGAGGCCCTTTGGAGTTTGGGGTACATGGGTTTCCTTCTTCATCCTGTCCCCTACTAATTATGTGACCTTGAATGAGTTCCTTAACCCCTCTGAGCCTCAATCCTCAAATTTCAAATTCAGTGGATCCCAGCGCCCTGTGCACACTTGGTTGGGAGGCTGAAATGGGGCTAATGCTCAGACCAGTGCTTAGCACACAGTAGGACCTCAAGGAAGCTGATGTTGTTACTGTTTTCATTTTAACAGGAGTGTTTAACACCCCCCTCTGAGCCTTGTGCAGGAGCAACTTCTTCCTCCTGTCCTAAGATGACGGCCGGGATACTGATCTGTTTTTCCATCCAGGCTGAGTGTGGATGCCAGCAGGACTGGCACTCATTACCCACCATGATGGCTGTACAGCCAGCAACTGGCAAATCCCAGGCCTCCCAGCTGGCTCAGCACAGGCTGGTAATCACAGAGGCAGGGTCTGGAATCTCCTGGGCTTGTGCTTCCTGAAAAACCCCCAGCCCCAGAGAGGCCTGTCGGGGTTTCTGCCTAACTTCCCACTGGCCGCTGAGCAGGTAGAAAGTTTCCGCAGACTGGAAGGTGGCCTCTGTTGTACCTCTCTGGACATTCTCGGTCTCTGATTGCTCATGTTGCTGCTCGGTGTGAAATGGTCCTGCTTCACTGACATTTATCACTGGAGAAGATGAATATCTTCCTTCTCTTGCTAAGTGTTAACTGAGAAAATTCATATTAGGTTTTGATCAAAAAGACAGGATCCAAACATGTTTTCTCATCAGACTCCTTTTGTCTGATGCTGGTAAATTGTAACATCCTGGAACCTTCCCTAGGAAGGGGACAGAAAGTGACATGATACACACTGATGTCAATGACACAGACCCTTGAAGGTCCAGAGTAAGAAAGAGCAGACTAAATCCCAGGCTTAATTGACATGTGACTTTGGCAAGTCACTACAGGGCATCATTTATAAGGAACATACATATGTAAAGCTTACCAATTTGGCCATTTTGAAGTGGCATTTTTAAATTCAGTAGTATTAAGTACATTTACATTGTTGTGCAACCGTCACCACCATCTCCAGAACATTTTCATCTTCTCAGATGGGAACTCTGTACCCCTTAGACATGAACTCTCTGCATTTCCTGATACCACAATTCTACTTTCTGTCGCTATGAATTTGACTCTTCTAGGTACCTCACATAAGTAAAATCATACATTTGTCCCTGTGTGGCTTGCCTATTTCACTTAGAATAATGTCTTCAGGGTTCATTCATGTTGTAGCAGGTATAGAATTTCGTTTCTTTTTAAGGCTGAATTGTATTTCATTGTATGTATATTCCACATTTTGTTTATCCATTCATCTGTCAATGGGCATTTGGGTTGTTTCCACTTTTTGGTTATTGTGAATAATGCTGCTATGCACATGGGTGCATAAATATCTATTTAAATTTCTGCTTTCAGTTCTTTTGGGTATACACACGGAAGTGGAATTGCTGGATCATATGGCCGTTCTATGTTGAACGTTTTGAGGAATCATCACACTGTTTTCCACAGTGGCTGCACCATTTTACATCCCACCAGTGGTGCACATGGGTTCCAATTTTTCCACATCCTCACTAACATTTGTTATTTTTTTGTTTTGTTTTTTGATAGTAACCATGGTAATGGGTGCAAAGTGGTATCTCATTGTGATTTTGATTTGCATTTCCCTGATGATTAGTGATGCTCAGCGTCTTTTCACATACTTGTTGGCCACATGTGTTTATGTCCTTTGCAGAAATGTCTATTCAACTTGCCTCACTCAACTTCACAAAGGAGAATGTGTGTACTCCCTATAGCTGTCACAAGCTTCTAGATATTAGTGTCCCCTTGGTCCCATGTAACATAACAAGAATAATTAGGTATCACTTAGGATATGAGTAAAATAATGAAATAATGCTTGTGAAATTGTCTAACAAAATGTTGTATACTAGATAGGTGCTTAATAAATGTTTGCTTAAAAAATATTGTTTTAAGTTAATACTTATCAAGTTTTTTGTGGCCACAGACCCAGGCAAAAAAATGAGTCACTTTCCAGTTGCTGTAGTTCCGGAGAGACTGTTGAGATCCTAGAGGGTCAGAGAACTACAAGGAGGATATTACAACTGGCAGAGGGCCCATGAGAGCAGCTACTGTTGGATGCTCTTGCAGCACAGATGTCATTCAAATAATTGGAACAAAATCACTTGACTTTCTCTAACTGGAGGGAACCTCAGAGGTCATCCACTCCCACCCTCTCCTTACCCAGGTGTATTAGTTTTCTATTGCTGCTATAACAATTTACCACAGACTTAGTGGCTTAAAACAACAGAAATTGATTATCCTATAGTTCTATAGGTTACAAGTCTGACATAGTTCTTACTGGGCTAAAATCAAAGGGGTCAGCAGGGCTATGTTCCTTCTGGAGGCTCTAAAGGAGAATTTGTTTCCTTACCTTTTCCAGCTTCTACAGGCCACCCACATTCCTTGGCTCATGGCCCCTTCTTCTGTCTTCAAAGCCAGCAACTTTGGGCTACTGCCATCCATCTGGTTCTCTTTTCTGCTCCCTTGTGATTACAGTAAGCCCACCCAGACAATCAAGGAGAATCTCCTTATCTCAAGATACTTAACTTAATTACATCTCTGACGTCCCTTTTGACATGTAAGGTGACATATTCACAGTTTTGGAGGATTACAAAGTGGGCATCACTGGGAGATGACTATTCCACCTGCAATAACAGCTGAGGGTATTGAGGCTCTGAGAGGTCAGGGACTGGACCAAGACCAAGAAGCAGCAAGTGGAGGCATCAGGACGTGATGCTTGGCTCAGATCTGGAGTACAAGGTGCTGGAGGCAGGGACGAAGGAATCAGAGATGAAGACAATGCTGAGCAGTCCATCATACATTCTCCTGCCTCTGCTTCTAGGATAGAAGTTTCTACGGTTTGATCCACAGTCAGAGACAATGGAGGGAGCAGTAGAAGATAAAATAATGAAGTCAAGGGAAAAATGCTCCCACATTATTTCCACCTGTTCTGCAGATGGGTAGAAGCTCAGCTTTTCTTGTTTTACATTTGTAGATATAATCTATTATCTAATCACTCACACAAAGACCCAGGAATCTATTAGAGGTCATCCACCGGCCTCAGAGGCAGGGGAGAAGTTCCACAACTATGGGGTGTAGGATCCATTGGCTTTGCAGGCTCCACCTACCCCCAAGCCCAGCTGATCTGCTGATAGCTTGTAAGCAGGTGGGCAGACAGACAGTGGCTACTGTGGTTAGAGTTCTGGCTTTTCTGCTAGAGACCACACCTTCTGTACATCATGTATTCTGCTCTTCTTACTTGCAGAGAAACTGTGAGCATTTATCCCTGAGTCCCTCCCTGTCATAGGGCTGAAATGCCCACTGAAATGTGGGCAGATGTGGCTGAAATTGCAGCTCTTCCTTTTACAACTGTGGGAACTTGGGCAATATTCTTACCCTCCCTGAGCTGCCTTGGCTTCCTCTTGTATAAAATGGCATTGATGATAACTACCTCATGCAGTCAACATGGGAATGAACACATTAAGAATTGAGTTAGGTAAGGAAACACAGACCTAGGTACACAACAGGCTGCAGTGAATATTCATTCACCAGGAGCATCCAGGCAGCTAAGAACAGACTGGTCTGAGGACGCAGACTGGAGACTCATTCTGCCACCTGAGCACAGGTGTGCATACCTTGCCAGGGTGACCCCTGTACACAATGAGTCTGTCTTCCTTTGTAATGCAATCCCCACCCATCCTAAAATGCTCTGTGGATCCCCAGTGGCAGCAATTCAGAGGGCCTGTTAGAGAAAAAAGCTGCATGTATATTGGGGGTTAGGGGTAGGTGTGGTGACATGAACTTGGGAGCACTTCATGCTCTTTTCTCCTCTGTAGATTCTTAGTGTGGGTCAACATCCCAACCTGTCTAAAGTACTATTGCCACAAGAAAGTTTGGTTCAGCCTTTTTCAAAGACTTTTGACCTCAAAGACTCGTAACTGGATCATCTGGCAGGATGCTGGTGTTCTGAGTATCTACTGGACACAGTTTTGGGATACTGGGCTGAGTGTGCTGCTGGTCACCTCAGTGGTAACAGGTGCCATTTTATGCAAAAGGATAGATAGCCTTTTTATGCAAAGGCTGAAGGAACCCATCTTCTTAGAAAATCTTGAACAACCCCAAACTATATAGAAATCATTCCCCATATCCTTAGAGTTTCCCTTTCCACTAGTGGATGAAAATAGCATGCCTTGCATGAGAAGAGAATACCTATGTGTCAGACCTATTGGCTAGCTCTGGTTTTTTCTGTGTGCTGGGTATTTTCCAGCCAAGTGTTTGTAAAGCTCCCATTTGTCTGGGCTGTGCTCATTGCTAAGGCCTGGCCTTAGGCCTCAAGTAGCTGCCTGGCTGCTTTGGGTCAGATGTGTCCCCCAAAAGTTCATGTGCTGGAAATTTAATCTCCATTGTAACAATGTTAAGAAGGTGGGAAATCCTATTACGGTCATTGAAAGGTGAGGCCTTTAAGGGGTGATTGGTTCCAAGTACCTTGCCCTACAGAATAGATTGATCCATTCATGGAGTAATGAGTTAATGGTTTAATGGGTCGTATTGAGTGTGGCTCTGATGGCTTTATAAGGAGAGCTAGTGAGCTGGTTAGCTCTCTTGCTCAGCCCATTCTCGCCATGCCACTGGACCCTGTAAAGAATTCCCATGTAGAAGGAGGTCCTCACCAGATGGGTTCCCTGGACTTTGAACTTCCCAGCCTCTGAAACTGTAAGAAATAAATTTTATTTCTTCACAAATTACCCAGTTTCAGGTATTCTTTTATAAGCAACAGAAAGGAGCTAACATACTGGCTCCCCTAGCCTCTGCATCTTGGCCCTCTTTGCCCCGTAAGAGAAGCCCACAGTTGCTCCAGGTTTAGGAGTGCCCCCTCCCCTGGACTGGTTACAGAGAAGGCACAAATGTCTGTGCTCTTCAATTCCTAGCTGGCCTTGGAGATAAAATCTCCTTCTGCCCCTTGCCCCCTCTGCTAGGATGCTGCTCCGTGTGGGGAGATAAATGTACCCCAGGTCACACAGACCAACTTAGGGTGTCCCCATTTACTGCTGAAGTCTCAGGGCTAGTGCAGTTGGCTAGTCTGGGCATGTTGCTGACCCTGAACACCTTTGCCACCCTCCTGCCAGTCTTTCTTCCCAGTTTCAAATATTGCAATAATACTATATTCACCCTCCAAGAAGAAGATCAAACACTTCCTTCTTCCTGAAGTCTTCCCTCCCCCTCTACTTTCTTCTGCTGACCCTCCCTACTGTCCTCATGTTTTACTCCCTTTGCTCATAATTTCTGTGTGTGATTTTCCCCTTCTACCAGGATGCAAGCTTCTTCACAGAAGAAATCATATTTCAAGTAAGTGTTTATCCAGGACCAAGGACAATCCAGGCACTTTACATAAGTATTTCACCCTCCAACCATTCTGGGGAAGGATGGGGGGTATTATTATCCTCACTTTATTAAAGAAGACATTGGGACAGGGAGCATTAAGGGAGTTGCCCAAGACAGTGATATTTAGGAGATGTCAGGGCCTGAATTTTAACCTTGATCTAGCTGCAAGCTTCGTATCATCGCTTCAAGCTTCATTTAATCAGTTTCTCTCTCGCTCTATTTGTAAACAGAAGTTTTCTAAAAATTCTGTCACCATGTTTCCAAATCCTATTCCTTTGCAATAAGAAAAACCCCAACTTCATCTCTCATTTAAATATCATTATCAGTTTTATTGAAATTGTAGATATAGGAGTTAAATAATGACAACCTGAATGGACTGAGAGATATTCTGGCAAACTTCCTAGACTGTGAGGTTATCCTTTTAATGTCAGGTTTTCATTTTGCTAATTAATACCTGTGCAACCAACCTGCTCAGCTGTGATTTCTGACTGCAGGAAATTTCTAATCAGAAGGCTTCACAACTCTGGAGATGTGGCATGTCTTTGACTCTTGTAAGGAGGATACCGGCAACACTAGGCAGACCCTCTAGGTAAATCAGGGTGTGCAAAGCACACTGGAAACTTGGCTGAGACATAAGGGACCACACAGAGCCCCAGTCCTCAGGCCACACTGATCCTTGTGAGACTTTAACAGATCCTGAGCTCCTCCTCAGACCTGGTGATTCAGAATCTCTGGAGTGGGCTGGGACATCTGCATCTGCACAAAGCTCTGCAGGCTTTGAAGGCAGACAAAGTTGGAGATCACTAGACTTGAGTGGGAAAGATCCAGGGTGTGGCCACCTCATCCTTTGGAAGTGTGGAAGGATGCTTAGTGTGGGGTCTGAGAGAACCAGGGAAAAGTGAGTCGGGGGATATTCCTGGGGTGACAGGGCTCCCAGAAGGAGGTCAACTTCTTAGCTCCTAATGCATGTTTGAAATTCTGAAATTTTAGAAATATGACAGGTTTTATTCTCCATCCAATGTGGAAAAGAGATTTCAAAATAATGAGAGCGATCTTTGCAAATAAGTTTAAGTATCTACTATGTGCCAGCCCCCTATCATATTATAAACCTGGCAGGTGCCAACCACTCAGCAGTCACAGAGATGGGGAAAGGAAGGGTCACAATTCCTTTCCAGGTTCAGAGCAACACCTGTGAGACCCTTGTTCTTCCGGCTGCTCTGGGACTTTTGGTTGAGTTATCTCATTAATCAATGGCTGCCTGATCTCCTAGCCCTCCTGTGGGCTGGAGCTTCCGAGGCCTTAGCAAGTTCACTCAATACGTTGATAATTTCTGATTCTTTTTCTAAAGAAGTTGTGGACAGATCATAGACATTCAGACCTTGGATTCTGAAGCCCTGGTTTTCAATCCCAGTTCTGTCTCTTATAGGCATGCTGGAGTCATTAGGGAAAAATTAAAATACTGCTGCCCCAGGTAAAAGTGAGGGGGTCTTCCCTGGGGG
Organism: Galeopterus variegatus; assembly: GCF_000696425.1. Classification (NCBI taxonomy): domain Eukaryota; kingdom Metazoa; phylum Chordata; class Mammalia; order Dermoptera; family Cynocephalidae; genus Galeopterus; species Galeopterus variegatus. The sequence continues at coordinate 18,416 of NW_007727419.1, read as the reverse complement.
TCACACTCAGGTTCTAAACAGAAAGCCTTAGAAGGAGAAAAATAGAGACCTTCTACAATGGCTACAGATGCTGATGTGTGGAGAAAGAATGTCATTGTCCAAGAAGGACACTGGAAAATCTCCCAGATATCATTTCCTGGGTAGGTAACCTCAGATTTTGAGAGAATGATTAATCTGGCTGCTCAAAGATTCCAGAGCTCTTGGCTAATTTTTGACCAGGGTCTTCAATATCATTGCGCTGTGGCTAAGGAGGCCCAGGTCATGCTGGGTGAGCTCGGCTTCACGTCCCACAAGTGGGCAATGAGCATTCTGGGCCTAGAGTCAGGAGTCCCATTCTAGTCTTGTGCTGTGACGGTGGCTTCTCCTTGCCTCTGCATCATGCCACACTTGTCCCTTTGTGACTACCATCCATCCAAGTGGTATCTATTTATGGTGCTCATGGCTGGATCCTGAGTCCTCAGAACAGGCCTCTGCACATGGAGGCTCTCAGCAAATATTTGCTGGGCCGATGATCAGTCCTAAAGGTGAGTTCTCCCAAGCTATGCTCCCAGTGGGATAAAAGGGCCCATCATCCTTGGAGAAGATTAAAGCCCCTCTGGTTACTAGGAATGGGGACTAACAAGTAGCTGAAAGATAAAGGGACAGAACACTGAATGTAATACAAAAACTATTTAAGGAATGTGTCAGGCTGTGTTCTCACAGCAGCAGATTTTGAATGCAAGTGGTTGATCTTGGTGGTGATCAGGGAAGCACCAGTCAAAAATGGAGAAATGAGACAAGAAAGGGAGGAAGAACACACAGTGTGCACGAATGAGCAGGCACAGGCTCTGGGGCCTCAGTGTCAGTGGGGCCTCTGAAACTGTCCCACCCAAGGGTGATGAGCTGGGGTGTTGATCCCACTCATCACTGGTTGAGAGGTGCTCCCAGGGACATTAACTTCTTAGTGCTCTAGCCTGCTCTGAGCAGAGCCACCCTCCTGCAGTGTGAGAAAGATCCTGGCCCAGCCCTGGTGTCTGAAAAAACGCCTTTGGGCACTGGCAGAAAAAGACTGCTAATGGTATTCTCCTCCTCTTCCTTTTAATAAGTTAGGAAACAGGCTCAAAGTAGTTAAGGGACTTACTGATAAGTAGCAAAGCTGGGATGGATTTTTGCTGATAAGCAGCTGAGGAGAGATTCAAGTTCAATTTTGTCGGACTGCAGAGTACCGCACTTTTTGAGGGACTTGCTGTGTTTCTACCATTTTGCCTGAGCATAGCGTGGGGCAAGAGGGTCCAGGCTGTAGGAGCTGCCTTTGCAGCAGTATCCCCTCTGCATTTTTCTGGGATGTTACTGCTCTGGTACATCCCATTATAATATTCTTCCTTCTTCTGTTCAGAGCAGTTAGCTTTGCCTCATTATTATTTCATTGGGTTGAGCTTTAGTGAGACACAGACTTTAATTTGTTTATTTAACATTCGTGGTCTGCACTTGCTGATAGAGTATAACTGATTAATTAATTAATTGCCAACTGCCATGGCTCATGCAGGATCATGACAATATTTCAGATACTAACGGCAACTCAGAAAGCGATGGGTGATGATGGAGATGTGTCACCAAGCCCAGGCCTGAGCACAAGGCGAGGGTGGAGGCAGCTGACCTCCCCAGTGCTGTCCAGCCAAGGCAGGAGGTAGACCAGAAGCCTCAGCCCCAGCCATCCAAAATCCAGGGTGAATCTATTGCCTAGTCTGGGTACCTGCTGAGCTAGGTAGAAGGTATTAGTGGGGAGCCAGCGTGTCCTGGCCTCTCCTGCCTGAGTTTATCCCCTTTGTGCGACCCATGATGATTGATTAAATCAGGGTCCATTGATGACCAACTCAAGCTTTAGCTCCCTCTCTCTCCTCCCTGGAGGTTGAGGGTGGGAGTGGGAAGAGAGCTGAAAGTTCCAACCCTCTAATCACATGGCTGGTTCCTCTGACAACCAGCCCCGATCCTGAGGCTATCCTTGTCATTCTGCCAAATTGGTCCAGAAGTTCTAGGGAAAGGGTTTCAAACTTGGAGTATGTTTGAAATGTTTTTTTTTTAGGGCGCTTGCTTAGGGCAGGTAGGAGCTCCACAGACCCCTGTCTACTCATCTTAGCAAATGGTAAAAACCAAGCACTCCACAGCTAGAAAACAGGTGCTTTCCTCTTCTTGTTTGAGATCAAGGCTCTGCCTTTCCTCCAGGAATGGGATCTGAAAGGGTAATGGCTTTCCTGTCATCATCTGTCCATGAGTTGACACTAGACCCATCGATTCAGATTTTACTCACCCTGCTGTCCTCCATTGGCCCCTTCTTGTACCACCATGACAGTGACAGATTTTCATTCATTCCTAAATTCAACAAGTGTTTACTAGAATGCCTATTGTGTGGCAGAGTATTTTCTATGCACTGGAGACACAGCTGTTGCCCTGCCTTCATGAGGGTTACCCGTGTTTCAGTCTCTCCTGGTTTTCCTCCTGCTGCTTACACTGCTTTGTTATGTCTCCCTCTGCAGCATTCCCACATTGCCTGACGGACCTGGTGGATCTTTTCTCTCACCTTTCTTCAAAACCACCTATTATGTGCCAGGTATGCCTTTTCCTTTGATTTTCACCATAAGTCTGCAATGAAGGAATTACTATTTGAATTTATGGGAAACGAAGTCTCTAAGAGGTAACATGACCTCTGCAAAACCAAGAGGTGTCAGCTACTTGAACCCCAGAAATTGTACTCAACATTCAGGGCCCAGTCTTCCCAACTTGCCAACTCACCTCTGGCCATCCCTTCTCTGTCCTGCTGCCTGCAAAATGGCTGTGAACTATTGTGTGCTGTTGGGGCAGTTCTCAGGCTTACAAGTAGAAGATCTTGTTGTGAAATTGTATTTAGTGATTCTGTAATCACCTTCACCCTAGGAAGGAGGATAATGTTGAAGTGAGATAGATTTTTCCAAGGCATGTATTCTTCTTGAACCCGGCCTCGGCTACTCAGTATGTCCTGTTTGATCAGGATATACCAGGCCAGTTTCAGTTTAAAGCCCAGCTCTGCAGAGACTCTGGCTTCTCCCAGAGGCCAAACATAGGGCATGTCTGAAATGGTCTAAGCTCTAGTGGGCTTCTCTGGGACCAGTAAGAGCTTCAAGGAGCCCCATCTACTCATCCTAGAAAATGGTATAAACCAAGTGCCCCATAGCTAGAAACCAGGTTTGTTTATGGACACAGTGCCTGGCCCAAGATCATTCTATAATAGATATTTATTGAAGAATCAATCAAAGTGAATTAATAAACTGTATTCAAATTTTGGTTTTGTCTCATTCTACTTGGAAGGGCCTTGGGCAAGTTGCTTTACTTCCTTGAGTCTGAGATTTGCCAGCCATAAAACGGAATTTATAATGCACACAATTGTTGTGAATATTAAATAAAATGTGGAAGGGTCCAGCTTAGTTCCTGGTATACAGTAGGTGCGAAGTGCAGCTTCTGAAAGTCAGGAAGTCATGCAAGAATGGACAAAGTCCTTTAGATCAGGTTTGTGTTGGCCAGTCCACAGGTATCTAACCCTCTTGAGCTCTGCTGGAAATGAAGAGGTGCTCAGGAAACAGGTGCCTTGTCTGTTCTCAGTCTTTTCATCCACAATGTAGAGACACAGACCTTTATCTAGAGAGCTCCATGGGCAGCATCAAAGCCTCACCTGACCCTCAGGACCCTGGAAAGGATGAGTAAAGTTTATTTCCAGTGTGCTGGGCAGGAGGATAGTGGAAGTGAGGAGGGATTAATTGTAATTATCTGTTTATCTCTGAGATTTGACCTATGAGTGTTTCTGTTCAAACAATAGTGTTTAGCAATGCTCAGCTGGGCATAAAACCTCCATCTGCTCTTTGGGCTTTCAGTGGGCAGAACCTAGGGGGTGAAGCATCACCTTTCAGCCTCACAGACGTGCTTTGCTTTGTTGCTACCTTGAGTAGTTCACCTTGCAGAAACATCAATGATGACTCAAGGACCAACTAATTTGTCTTCTGCTTTTTAATTGACGAGAAGGGAGGCATTTCTTGCAAAGCATTCCTGGATAGGAACCCAGGTAAGGACATAGTAGGTCCTAAAAATATGTTGTATCTTTAAATTATTGAAGTATTGGAGGAAAGGTAGCTGATTTGCTTTGGGGCTGCTACACTAAGGTAGAATATTAAAAAGAAAACATTTGTGGAATAGGGTTAACTCAAAGAGTCTTTCTGAGTTGGACTATAGTGAGGAAGATATGGAAGGAGCAGAAATGATGGGGGGGAGGGGAAGAAAAGGACAATTAAAATGTAATTGTCTTTCTGGAGCCCAAGGTCAGATGAGAGAGACCCATCATGGACATAATGGAGATACCAGCTGACATGGAATGGCTGAGGCTGACCCGGACAATAGGAAGGACTAGAAGTCAAAATGCACTACTCAGGTGTGGTGGCAGGAGGTTGCTTCCTGGTGGCATGCGTTGTGTTGGAGAGAAAAGATATAAGCATATGTGAGGAGATGAAGAGGTTGTTCTGGAATGAAAGGCACTGGCCCAAAGAAGGGTCTAATCATGGAGACAGGTTGGTGAACAGTCAGACTTGCTCAGAGGACACTAAGTAGAAGGTCTCAGATACAAGTTTCTGCAATGTCACTTAGTAGCTGGGTCACCTGGGGCTAGTTGGCCTCCCTCTCAGGACATCAGTGTCCTACTTTAAAACCAGAATCTAATGTCTGATCAAAGACATGAAATGAGAAAGTAATATGAAGAGATTGACCCTGGCTCAACAAATGCTATTCTCCTCTCTTTCTTCTTCTGAACCTCCTGAAAATCAATTCCACATGGCCAAAGGCCATTGGGTACAAGGTGAGAAAAGCCCTGGAGCCTTCCAATAGTCACTAGGTGTGACTGGCCAGTGTCACTCTTGTCTTTCTCTCAAAGACCTGACAGAGTCTGTATCGGAAGGATGATGGCACGAGACACTGTGACTACAGCTGCACCCACTCTGCCACGCCAGGAAAACTAGCCAAATGGGTCTTGTCTTTCTGTAATATTTAAACTGAGATCTGACATTTTGCACAGACTGAGGGACATACTGCAGCTGCTCCAATTGCAAAAAATGTTTCTATATATGATGAGGAATCTTTTGCAGAAATGATTGTGGAAGGCAGAAAAATAGCCCCCAAAGATGGTCATGTTATAATCCCTGGAACCTGTGAAAATGTTACCTCATATGGCAAAGGAGCATTAAAATTGTGGATGGAATGAGGTCTGCTAATCAGCTGTTCTTAAGAAAAGGAGATTTTTCTGGATTACCTGGATGGACTCAGTGTAATCACAGGGTCATTAAAAGAGGATGAGAGAAGAGAGAGATGGCAATATAGCAGATGAGAAGGACTTGGCCCAACGTTGCTGGCTTTGAAGATGAAGGAGGGGACCATGTGCCAAGGAATGTGGAAGCCTCTAGAAGGTGGGAAAAGGCAAGTAAACAGATTTTCCCTTAGAGCCTCCAGAAAGGAATGCAACCATGCTCATAACTTGATTTTAGCCCAGTGAGACCAGCATTGAACTTCTGACCTATGGCACTGCAAGATGATAAATTTGTGTTGTTTGAAGCTACCAACTTTGTGGTAATTTGCTATGTAGCAATAGAAAACCTACACACCTACCCTCAACCCCTAATTCTCCTCAAATTTCCATAGGAATTCATGTATTCACTCATTCATTCAGTCAGTCATTCACTCATTTCTACATATATTTATTCATGTATCTTGGACCTTAAGTTCCTAATTTGTAAATAGAAGTTAATAATAGAAAAAATGTTGTAGGGTCCTTTTGAGAATTAAATTCAATACAAGTAAAGAGCTTAGCACTTTAACAGGCATAGTGCAAGCACTCATGCGTGTTAATTGTCTCTATTTTTATTTTCTTGTTGTTCAGTCAGCAAATATCTCTCTGGCACTAGGCCTGTGCCAGCTTTGTCTGAGCTCAAGCATGGTTCCTGGATGGAAGAAGGGGTGAGGCAAAAATTGAAGGGTGTTTTCCCCAAAGCCCCACTCAAAAATTTCTGCTTAAGTCTTATTGGCCACTTCCATCTTCAAGGCAAGCCACTGGATAAAATCAGGGTTCTGTTATAAGGGATAAAGGGTGATAGGATTTTAGTAGGCTATTACCCATAATTGGTCAAGGCTAGGAAGTTAGAGAGACAAGGAAAGGATAATTTAGGAAGTGCCATTATGTATCAGGTCTTTTATATATGTTATTCACAGCCACCCTACAAGATCAATAGTCTTATGCCCATTTCAATTTGATAAAACAGAGACCCAAGATAACAGAACTGATCACAGAAAGAAGCAAAATTCACCCACTGATGCTGGATTACAAATCCATGCTCCATCTGGCCACCTCTGCCTCATCTTGAATGTAGGGGGTCAGGGGCTGTAGACAAACCCAGTGTATTTAAAATCCTGCTTCTGTTCTTCAACTCTCCAGCTTGACTACAAGATATCTTTAGCTCAGCAGGACACAGACTGGTTTTCTCTAGACTTCCTACCTCTTCCCTTTCAGTGCTGTGGGAATAGTGTTGCCTTCAGCCCCCACATCATCCTAGTACCTGAACAAGTGCACCCAACAGTAAGCATCTCGCACAGAGCAAATGCAAAATAACCATCTCCACTGGAGCATGTCTTCCAAAACAAAAGCCTTCTCCATTTTTGGGTCTTGAGAAATAACATCTTGCTAATCTTTACTCTGCAGCTTCTTGGGGCTTCCATGTGCTGCCCCCAGAACGGCCGAGCACAAACCCATTTCTTCTCACCAGAGTGTTTCTTGCACCAGTGATGCCCACTGAAATTTTCTGTTCACACTTCAAGACAATTTTTGCTTCCTGAGTGCTCCCTGGACCATGATCCCATCTTGCAGAGCAAATTGTCATGGATAAACCCTTCAGGTGGCTGGGACACAGGCAGAGAGACCTAACTGTAGAGTGCTTCTGTCTGAGCCAAGATCTATCATCAGTTGACCTAATTGAAATTGAGGTTCATTAATAATGAGGCAAACAATGGGCCAGCAAGTAAAATGGGGCCTTTAGCTGTCATTTGGAATAATTAGCCAAATAAAAACCGGCTCAGTGATTAGGTTCCTTGTCTGAGGCAAAAACCTCTTAGAAAACAGTTGTGCTTTTAGATGCCTAAGGGTGACAGATGATAGAGAGAAGCCACTGTGTATCTCGGGGACCACATGAGGAGACACAAGCAAGATCATCATAAGGACTTTTCCTAAGTCACTGCAGGGAGAGGATTTGGGGCTGAACTGGAGCAACTTTAACCAAAGCACTGGAGATAACACCGGTGACTTTACAACTATAAGAAACTCTCATCCAAACAGCAGTTTCCCTAAACATCGGTTTGGGAAATTTTATTCTCAAGTGTGACTGGTATCCTGAATTGGCCTCTCTAATCAGCCTGTGTTTACAACCACAGGATGGCGGTGATGATTGGATGAGATGGTTGTGGGTAGTATGCAGAAATGCAAATCACCTTCCCATTCCCTAACCTTCGGTCACTTGCTTTGTTAACATCTCTAGGAGAATGGTTAGGCATTCTGCAGTTTTTCGTGGCTCTTTCTCTTTATGTTTACTTTTCATGTAGCTAAAGTAGAATTCAAAAGAAGAGAATGGGCAAAATAAAGTTGGCTTGATTAAGTACTTACTATGAGCCACCGTTGTGCTAAGGGCTTTACAATCATTGTCTGATTACTTCCTTAAAGCAATCCATTATATCAAATTTACAGGTTAAAACCTAAAGCTTGTAGAGATTAACTTGCCTAAGTACAGCCAGGCTGTCAGTCTAGAGCCAGGATACAACTCAGATCTGTTTAGCTCTGAAGGAAGTCCATGTCATTTTCACTATAATGAGAAACTTCCAATAATCCCCATTTTTACACTTGTATGTCTTACCTATACAATAAATATTGAATAAATATTAAATTATATTTGATTAAAATTTTGTTCAAAAAATCTGTTGCCATGTTCCAACACTGAAAACTCAAATTCCATGCATGCAATATCTGGTGCCTTCCAGGGCCATGTGGAAATAGAACATTCAATTAACCTTAACATGAAGGTCCTGAGCACTCCAGATAAAAGTGTTTTCTCTATAAAAAATGTAGTGAATACAATATGAAGAAGAACTCACAACCTGTGTTTTGAGGAAGACTTTGGAGGTAGTGTGACTCCACCCAGTGATGGATGACAACTGACTTCTGCTCTTCTTTCTCCTCTCTTCTCTCCTTTCTCTCCGGTTTCCCTTGTCTGTCTGGTGTAGTGTGTGTGGAGTGGAGAAGGAACATTATTTCTGCTTTATTTTTGCCCTTTATGTATCTGTTCCCTTGATGGGGGGAGGGGAGGGGGAGGGGAGGAGGATCCGCAAGTCATGTTGACAATAGAATGAATGTGCTCTGATCCACTGGTAGTTTTCACTCCTGCCCTGGGCTTCATGCCTGGCAAAGAGAAGAGGGTCATGGGTCAAAAAGACCTTCTCTTGGTTGTGTTTATTGCAGTTACTGCAGATCCCTCCTTTCTCAGGAAGGGACAGTGAAGGGACCAAAGGCACATGTACCATGTCATTTTCTCAGTGCAAATCCATCAGGGCAAGAGTTATTTCACCCATTTATAAATAAAGACATTGAGTCTCTGAAAACTTATATGACTCCTCAGTAGCTATATAGCCAGTCAGTGGTGGAGCTAAGCTTTACGTTCGGGCATTTCATACTCTGGCAGAAGTTAGGGTCTTGCACGAGGCTGCAGAGGGCTACAGTCCTCATAGGGAGCCCTGGTGTGAACCACCCTTGAAGAAACTCTGTTCTGGTGGGCAGGGCATCCAATGGGATGTCCTGGCTCTACCTGTGACCCTCAACCTCTGCATCTCCAAGAGAAGGAAGCTACCACTTGTGTCACTTGGCGCAGAACTTTATGCATTAAAAAAATAGAATTCTTTTCCTCAAACTTTATAAACAAGGCAAAGAGGATTGAGTGATTGAATGTTAACAAAATAAACCCCTCAGAAATAAATGAACATTTCATATTGAGCTTCATTTCAGTTTCATGAGCTCCAAAACAGCACTTCAAGTGATTAATGTTTTCTTCATTAACTGTAACTATGCCTAAGCAAAGCCTCTCACTTTTCTCTAACATGGTTTTTCCTAAGAGATTGAGGGTAGTTTATTTCTAAAAGTAACCCTTTGAAACCTGCTGTAGGCATCTCAAGGTAGTAGAGCGAGTATGGCTTTGCTCTCAGGCAGACCTGGGCTCGAATCCTGGTCCTGTAACTTTCTTTTTTTTTTTTTATGACTGGTAAGGGGATCGCAAACCTTGGCTTGGTGTTGCCTGCACCACGCTCAACCAGTGAGCGCACCGGCCATCCTTATATAGGATCCGAACCCGCGATGGGAGTGCCACTGCGCTCCCAAGCGCTGCACTCTCCCGAGTGCGCCACGCTGATCCCATAACTTTCTAACTGTGTGGACTTGAAAGAACAAGCCTAGTTCCACATCATAATTTGGAGATATGACTATGAACCTCACAGAACCTTGGTAGTCTGTCACATTGGTGGACCCCACCAAACCATGTCTCTTGGCATTTATGTGATTCGAATGTGGACAGTGTTTATGCTTGTTTTAACCAATGCAATGTGGTGGAACTTCCAAGAGTACTAAAGTGTAAGTCTTTCTAAAGCAGTGATTCACAATGGGGGCTGATTTTTCCCTCTCAGGTGGCATTTGACAATGTTGAGAGATGTTTTTCATCCCAGCTGGGGGAGTGCTACCAAATCTAGTGAGTGGAGGCTGGGTATTTTGTTAAATATTCTACAGTGCACAGGATGGGTATCTTCTGCCACCTTCCCTCCCCCAAATAACTATCCAGCCCAAAATATCAGTAGCGATGAGGTTGAAAAACCCCATGTTTACGCTGTGTCTCAGCCCATTTTCTGTGACTTGTAATAGAATATCTGAAAATGCGTAATTTATAAAGAAACAGAATTTATTTTTATAGTTGTGGAGGCTGGGAAGTCCAAGGCTGAGGGAGTGTGTCTGGGGCCTTTTTCCCAGTGGTGACTCTCTGCAGAGTCTCGAGATAGCACAGGGCATTACGTGGCAGGAGGGCAAGAACATGCTAATGTGCTCTCTTCCTTTCCTTGTAAAACCACCAGTTTACTCCCAGGTTAACCCCTTAATTAATTAACCCAGTAATCCATGAATGGATTAATTCATTCATGAGGGTATAGCTTTCATGCTTCAATTACTTCTTAAAGTCCCAACTTTTTTTTTTTTTCCTTTTTGTCTTTTTTCGTGTCCGGCAACGGATCGCAACCCTCAGTGTCGCGCCCGTACCGGACTGGGACTGGCAACGGGATCGCAACCCTTGGCGCTGCGCCCGCACCTCGCTCAGCCAGTGAGCAGGAACCGGTCTGTATGTGGGATCCAAACCCTCGGCGGGAGCGCTGCCGCGCTCCCAAGTGGCGCACTGTAGCAGTGCGCCACCGGGCCGGCCCAAAGTCCCAACTTTTAAATATCATAGTCAGATTTCCCATTCCCTTAATACTATTACAATAGGGATTAAGTTTCCACTTGAGATTTGGAGGGGATGTTCAAACCATAGCAGGCTGGGACCTGGTCCTAAGTCTCCATGTAAGTAACTAAAAACCAGTTATCATTCTAAAGAGATCATGCAAATAGGCTACCTAGAGGTGACAAAGCCACATTGAGAAGAGGTCCTGAGACTCTTTGGAGAGAAAAAGAAAAAGAAAAACCCAGCCATCACATAGTCTTAATGAAGTCCAGTTTACAGCTGCTCACCAGCTGAATGCAGCCCATAAGTAATCACCAGCAAGACTGGCAGAAGAACTGCCCATGTGAGTCCAGCCCAGTTTTCAAAATCATAAGCAAAATTTAACAGAATTTATTACTATTATTATTATTGTTATTTTAAGCCACTAAGTTTTGAAATGGTTTGATATACATCATATAACTAAAACAAGAGCATGCATTAGAGAAACTAGCATCTCAACAAATGTCAGATTCCCTCTGCAGAAGGTGCTGTGGTGTATCACCCAGATTACCTCTTTAGGACTGAGGCTTTCACCCCACCAGCTGCTGGTATTGGTGGCTGGCAGTTCACAGCTGAGTGCCTCACTAAGATTTGCCTTTAGCTGAAGAGAGTTGCCTCACCCAAGCTCACAATTCCTTCCTTGACGCAGCTGCATCAAATGACTTGTCCATGTGATTGGAAAGAAAGGCCTTGCCTCAAAACAGGACATAATGAAAGGTTATCCTAGCTCTAGAAATCCCTAGGGCCATTATTTGAAACAGCAACTGTTAAAAACCTCTCTCTGCCAGCTCCAGCATCCTTCACCCCTCCAGGTCTTGATCTTGAAAATACTGATCCAAAAAACTCCTGTATGTAAATTTTGGTGTAGGGAAAATATAGGAAAGTGGTCAGGGCCCCTCAGATATTCAGAATTTTGTTGAGTATTTGATGTAAATATCCACATATGCCCAGGTATTCCTTGGTTGTTATCTAATGTAATTGCGTATGGGCACCCAGGTGACCTGGGTTATGGACTTAAGTTTAAAGGACTAAGGGCTCTGATATACCATTTGCCGCAGCCCCTCAGAATGCTCTGAGAGGCCACTAGGGAGGCTGTTCCTAGCTCTGAATAAAGCCTATTAATTTTTTACCCATGGTTCACAGAATTTTTCCCTATTACCTAACTCATGCACCTGTGTGTGAGGGGTTTGTGACCCAGTCTGTACAATGGGCTTGAAGGGTTTGTGAACCCTAAGCCCTAGCTTGACACTTGGTCTCAGAATCTGTTTTCTAGGGAACCTGACTTAGAATAGCCTTTGCAGTGGATTGAATTGTTTCTCCCCCAGAGTTGTAAGTGTTGGAGGTGCAGTCACCTCCATGATAGTGTTAAGAAGGCGGGAAGTCTTATTATGGTAATTGAAAGGTGGAGCCTTGAAGAGGTGATTAGATTGTGAGGATGCTGCCATAGTGAATGGTTTAATGGTTGTCATGGGCATGGTTCTGAGGGCTTTAAAAGAAGAGCTCATGAGAAGTTTTCTCTCTCTGCTCTACCATTTTGAAATGTGATACCCTGAGTTGCTGTAGTCACCACCAGGACAAAGCCCTCACCAGATGTGTTCCCTGGACTTTGGACTTCCCAGGTCCAGAACTGTAAGCAATAAATGTTGTTTTCTTATTATTTACCCAGTTCCAGGTATTTTGTTATAAGCAACAGAAATGGATTCATATACCTTTCTTCCTTCCTGTCTTCTGTTTATAAGTTTTTGCCTTAAGACCTCCAGGACACAAGGTAGTTTGGCCAAGGGCACCACCCTTGGATGCTGAAGCAAGCCATAGTCCCTGTTCTATTACTGGCCATTGATCTCTGTTAAGTACCAGTTGCCTTGACAATGAAGAAGGAAACAGTAAGCCTTGCTCTAAACCCAAAGAGAGATTCAAAAGTTTAACTGTATCTCTGGGAAACTTAGAAATAGAAAAGAAACACAAGGAAACATATTAATCTTCACCAGAAATGCAAGAAATGCAAATTAAATCCACCTTGAGATAGCATTTTACACTGACTAAATTAGCAGAACAAAATAAAAATAAATTCAAATACACGTTGCTGGTGACATTATGGCTAATATTGGGTTCTCTTAATCTGCCAATTTAAATATAGTTTTCTAACACTAAGAGAAAGCAATATGGCAACACACAGTGGAAGCTATAAATATGTTTTTGCCCTCTGGCCCTTTAATGATGGAATAGAATAATCTATCTGAGTAAATTTATTTAAGAGAAGGGTTGGGATTTAAATTCTGATCTCTTAAATTTCACCAGGCTGGAAAACATATATTCAGTGTACATAAATATGTTTGGATGATAAGCTGAAGCATAGAGTTGGAAGATTCAGAGCTATGTATTGTATTCGAAAAATGATGGAAATTGAACATATCATAACAATGTTTCTCAAAGCTTGGTCTTCTGACTACCAACATCCAAATAGCCTGGGGCATTATTAAAAGGTGCAATCCTGAGCATGACCCCAAATCTCAAGAAGCAGAGTTTGCGTGAGTTAGGTCTGGGGACCTGCATTTTAAGTAAATTCTCTGTGTGTTCTTGTGTTTCCCAAGTATGATCTCCCACATTGAAACTTTATGCTGTTTTGAGGGGGAAAAAATTAGGAGGGATATTATCTTTTCAAATTTGATGTAGTTATTTTGTTATTATGTTTTCACAATTTTTAGAAAAAAAAATGTAACTTTCCATGAGCACTCCAGAGAAAAGTCATTTTAATTATTGGTGTCTTAATAGTCTCCCATTAAGGTGCATAGTTTCATCCATGCGGGCAGGTTAAGTATCAAGAGAGAAATGTCTTGCACTAAGAAAAGGACATTCTTATCATTATTAATCTTCCTGGTAATAGATATTTATGATATTTTTAATAATCTTCCATTACTAGCCATTCCAAAGTGTCCTTGGTTCTGCATCTAGCACTCTTCTGGCTCCTGGCTTGTGGAAGTTGGGATACCTATATATGCTTTGAGCTCTGTCATTGGGTTTAGGGAAAGCTGTTCTAAAGGCTGAAGCAGAGGCATTAAATCCCAAAGCTTAAAAATATTGTTTCCTTCATATGGAGAGAGCAGCACACACATGAGAAAAATGCCCACTTGAGAGTGAAACTAGGAAGACAAGTGAAAACATTAGATTTTGACCAGCCCATGTCACCCCCTCTTTGCCCTATGGAGCCATTAGAACAACTAAAACAGCTGTAATAAAAGTGATGCATATCTCTGTCTCAAGAATTTATTCCAATCACTATTTAGCTATGTGCTAAGCTAGTAGACTTTCTAGTCTTTAAGGGAAAAAAAAATCTTTAAAAATTTAAAGAAAATTTCTGCCGTAGCAGAATTTTAGCAGAAACGTCTTTAACTCTAAATTCTGTATCAGAGGGATATTGAACAGGGAGAATTTTCAAAAGTGAGCCCTCAGTGACTATTTTTGTTCACCTGATATCCTGCCTAATTATTAATTAGTAGGCGTGAGAGGATTAGAATACAGGTATGTGTGCACATTTGCACACATGCACACAGACATGCACACACCTCACCACCACACTGTCGAAGAGCCCCTAAAAGGCAAATAATTAAACAGGGAAGAAATATTATAGGGCTGTAGAAGGCAAATATTGATGCCTGTGAAGCCAAATGGCAGAGGCAGAAACTTCTCTTTTAGTCTGTGTCATGTCTGAAGAAGATGAAACAAAAATGTGTCCTTGATTTCATGTCAGCTGGGACCAGGTCATGGGGAAACTAAATAGCTATAGAGGCTTTAATTTCAAATGAAGTTGTGCAAACCTTGGAGTCCAGAGAAATCTCAAGGTTTTGCTTTTCCTAACAAAAGAAATAGTGGTTATAAAAAGACATTCCAATTAAGACCGGTTCCTAAGATTGGGATTTCAACAAGTGAAATAAGGATAAGAATGGATGGGAAAAAGTCCTCAACTTAAACTCAGGGTTTATTCTCTTTAAATCTTGCCGTATTTATATTAGCATTTAAGTAGCACATCGAGTATGGCTAGTTGAGATAATTATGACTATATGATAACCCAAAATTACAGCTTTACTTTTAAATTAAACCCTATATTGATAAAAAATCACCATTAAAAAAAAACTGTTAAAACGTGTGTATTGCAATTTAAACTGTCGATTTCATAAGTGAGACCCTGTTATTCATTTGAAAAACTAGAGATGGGAACATCAAAGTTGAGTGATGACAATACTGTTACAGTGGTGCTGAACTCTTCAGGTCATTTACATATATGCACATGCATGTATGCATGTATATCTTTTTTTCTTTATTCCAAGGGAAATCAAGATTATTTATAGTTATAGATTCCTGTGATACAGTATTTTGCAAACATACAATCTAACCAAATATTAATATCTGTTAAAAAACTAGGGAGATATACATATTTATTAAGTTTGTTTCTGCATTTATCTATATGTTTGAAATATTTTCCTACTAACAGCAGACACACAAACAGAAAAATTATCTGGACCAGGAAATATATAACTATACAGTAGGAGTGTGTATATGTGTTTGTGTATCTATCTCACAGATAGTAGGCAGAGGGAGTATTCTTTTATAGGGACTAGGAAACATTTCTGTAAAAGGCCAGATAGTGAATATTTCCAGCTTGGTAGGCCACAGGGTGGTCTCTGTTGCATTTACTCAACCCAACCATTACAGCATGAAAGCCGCCATAGGCAATGTATTAATGACTGGGTGTGGCTGTGTTCCAATAAAATTTTATTTACAAAAACAGGTGGCAGGCCAGATTTGACCCTTGGTTTGCCAATTCCTGGTTTAGAGAGTAGACCAGACAGTGTATCATTAGAATTGTCTTTTCACACTCACCATTTTATTTAAGGAGAACCTGACATGCAGAGAGGTGAAGTGACTTACTCCAAGACACACAGCAAAACCAGAGCCAGAGTTCAGATTTCCGTGATGTTCCCTGATCCCCCTAGCACACAGTAGAAGCCAAAGTGGCAGCTCACTGCACAGGCAGAGTATAGGGGGCTGGAGGAGAGAGAACGGAGACAATCTTTTCTTCCTAACAGTAATTGAGGCTTGTCTGTGTTTTGCCTGTGGTTTCTTATTTGTTTGGTTTTTGATGATAGAAGAGCTACCAGGCAGGGAGCCTTGGATCTGCCACTCCACTTAGCTTTGTGGCCGGAAACAAGTCTTCCCCTGTCTGGGCTTCATTTTCTTTAATCCATAAAATGAGGGGCTTGGCTTGATGGTCTTGAATTCCCATTTTGCTCTCAAATTTTATGATTCCCCAAGTGTATTCCTACCAGCTCAGCATTTTCCCCATCAGTCCACATTGATTTACAAATTGGCTAAAACTTACCCAAACCTGGGATGTAGAGAGGCCTGAAGTTGATGGTATCAGGTGGGCACTGCTGGTGAGGCCACAGATTTCTGTGCTTACCAGGAAACCTCCTTCTACCACCTCTCTGGAGCACCTGCTGATCTCATGGCTTCTTGGGCACAGAGCTGATTACCGTAATAAAGATGCTCATCTGCTCACAAACCCTTTCTGGTTTTGGCTCCAAATTGCTGAGCTGGATGTTTTAACAAGTCAGTGGTCTTCCTTACAGATTTATCTATCACTTTAGAATCTCCACCTCTCATTGAACTTCTTCACAGTAAACCATTTTATAACAAACGGTGCCCTGGTTTTGGCATATACAAGCTAAGGCAAGATGAGGCTCTCCCATGGAGTCCAAGGTGGGTATATTATTACCACCTGTTTGTACATTTTTGCCAAGGATTCAACATTGTTCTTTCTCTACTCCAGAACCTCCTCCATTTTAGTTTAATATTCTTCCTAGAAAACGTGGAATAAGGAACAGAGCACAAGACTGAGTATAGAGACCTGGGTTCAAATCTCAACAGCATCACAACTTAGATGTATTATTACCTTGGACAAGTCCTGTAACTCCTCTCCAGCTTCCCAACTAAACAATAGAGAAGGTAGACTCTGCCTCATCTTCCACAGCCTATTGCAACAGTTCTGAACTCTGGTTCTAAATGAGAATAACATGGGAAGTAAAAAAAAAAAAAATCTGGATTTCTGAGCCTCTGCCCTGGTCCCTAGAGTCAGAACCTCTGGAGGTGGTGCCTAGGTGTTGAGTGTTACTAAATCCTCTCCAGGGGATTTTAATGAGTCACTAGGCACAAGAGCCATGAGTTTTAATGTCTAAATGATATCATCATTATGACACTTAAAAAGGGTCATATCATCATTATGACACTTAAAAAGGGTCATATCAATGGTTTGCACTATTATTTTTGCTGTTATTTCTATTTAAAAGAAGAATATCAAAATTCTATCCACAAATAAATCCCAAGTAAACTAAAATGAGTAAGTAAACAAATTAGGTGGCCTATTCTCCAACATCTTTTGGTTCTTTGAGGTTTTTCTTGAGGCATGCAACCTTTCCAGATTGAAATTAGGGTCAGGCAGCAACCACCCAACAGCCCCAAGGGACTGGGTTAAATTTGCTGCCTATTTGTGTAATCCTGTGGAAACCCTGAGAGATAATGTTGGTGTCCCCATTTTTTTAAGTGAAGACACTAAAGTGTGGAAGGGAAATCACTTTACAGAAGTTCCCATAACTGGGACATGGAAGTGATGGGACCAAACACGTGAGCCAAGTCTAGTTTGCACTAGATCCAGCT
This sequence comes from Galeopterus variegatus, assembly GCF_000696425.1. NCBI lineage: Eukaryota > Metazoa > Chordata > Mammalia > Dermoptera > Cynocephalidae > Galeopterus > Galeopterus variegatus. The sequence goes on along the minus strand of NW_007727419.1, from coordinate 1,113 downwards.
GCTCCATTGTCCTCCTGGACAGTTAAAAACCCATCATTTCAAGTTGCTCATGACAAGAGAAAACGCTAATGCTGTTAGCAATACCACATGATCATCTTTCATGTTGTCAGCTCTTCAAGATACCTTCACACCTTTTGTATTTTAGGGAATCATCCTACTGAAATCACAACCTCAGGTGGTGACGAAAAGCCTGTCTTCAATTTAAAAGCAGGTGAAGTTTCAAAAGTTTTAATAGGAAACCTCCCAGAGTATGAAAAATACAAACACATAGGTAAGTCCTCAGGCTACCCCATTATTACCCTGCACAGTGCTAAGGAGGATGCTGTGTCAATGGCTGGTCAAAACATAAATTTACGAAGTGACCCAGCAATTTCACTACTAGGTATCTACCCAAGAGAAATAAAAACATATGTCCATACAAAGGCTTGTGCACAAAAGTTTATAGCAGCTCTTTTTATTATAGCCAAAAAGGATAAACAAAATGTGGTATATCCATACAATGTAATATTATTTGACTTTATAAAGGAATGAATGCTGATACATGCTACAGTGTGGATCAATCTCATGAAAACATTATGCTAAGTGAAAGAAACCAGATGCAGAAGACTATATATCATTTCATTTACACAAAATGCCCAGAAAAGGCAAATCTATAGAGACAGAAAACAAATCAGTAGTTGCCTGGGACTAGGGGGTGTGGTAACACGGATTAATTACAAACAAGTATACTGATAGAAATGTTCTAAAATGGAATTGTGTTTTTTTTTGTTTTTGTTTTTTTTTTTCCAGGAGGCTTCCATGGGTATAACAGCAAGGACACTATGAATCAGACTGCCACTACTTTTCCTCCAGCACTTTTTGGCAGAATATACAGAGAAGATATAGCCCATGAGAAATTGCACCAGAAACCAGACTCCAGAGATGAAAGTGCAAACTAAATTCTGCTTCATAAATTTAGATGAAGAATGAAGAGACATACCTTTCCAGAAGCGTGAATGTTAATGCTGCCCCACCAGGGCCTCACTTTCTGTTTTTTTTTTAAATTTATTTTTATTTTTTTTATTTTTATTTTTTGTTAAATTTTTATTTTGTCAATATACACTGTATATGATT